>NW_026463542.1:0-76232 GCF_021730395.1 Mercenaria mercenaria
GATCAGGGATAGTATTAACATCCCAATTTGTAAGTGATACATCTATAAAGAAAAGGTGCTGAATGCTGATATTTCACAGTAAATACTTCTTTTCTTTAATGTAAACCGCTTGCTGTCTTTGTTATGTCTTTGGTATGCTTCCCGTAGGGGAAGCATATAGTTGTCGTGTTGTCCGTCCGTCGCCCGTTTGTCCGTCCCTCAATTCTTGTTGGGAGTATCTCGTAGCAGCCACTGGATTAAATTTAGCGACCCTTCATATATTCTTCATGTTTTTCAGTAAGTGCCCTTTGATTATTTAACAGTTGTAAAATATTGTGCAATTTGTGTGTATTTCTCATCTACAACAGACTGGAATTTAGCCATACTTCATAGAAAAATTGATCATTAAGAGGAGATGCGGTAATGGATTATTATTTCGTGTTCCGTTTGCTTGTTTTTGAATCGAATTATTGCCCTTTGATAATTTAATGATAGTATGCTAAAGTACAATTCTTGTTCTGAGTATTTCTCAGCAACCACTGGTTGGAATTTAGTGAAACGTCATAGGAGGATTCACAATCAAGAGGAGATGCGCATATAATCTTTTTGTTTCGGCCGAATGTTCTTTTTACTGTCGTTTGATTTTTCAACTGTAGTATAGTAGTGCAATAATTATTGTCCGGAGTATTGCTCCAGCAACTTCTAATTGAATTTTGGCCATACTTCATAGGATGGACAATCAGCAAATGGAGATATGCATATTGTCTTCATGTTCCGTTCGGTTGATTTTTTCACCGAGTTATTGCCTTCTGCTTATCTAACAATACTATACCATAGTACAATTACTCAACAACCACTGGAATTTAGTAAAACTTCATAGAAAGTTTCACTGTTCAGGGGAGATAGGTATAATGTCTTCGTGTTATGGTTTGATGATATTTCAACAAGTTATTGCTCTTTGATTATTCAACATTAGTGTACTATGGTACAGTTCTTGTAGCAACCACAGTTTTGGAGCCAAACTTCATAGGAAGCTTTGCTAATAAGAGCGGATGGGTGTGTTATTTTTGGGTTTTAGTCTGATGATTTTTCACTGCGTTATTGCCCATTGATTATCAACCATTAAATCTTAAATCACAAAGGAAATGCGCGTATTGTTCTAGTCGGAATATGTTTCATTGAGTTACTGCCGATTTAGTACTGAACCTACATTTTAATTCATGAAGATTTATTAGTATACTATAGTACAATTTCATATTATCTTCATGTTTCGTTCAGATTATTTTCACTAAGTTATTTCCAATTAGTTATTCAACATTATGAAACCTAAACGCCATTAATATCAATGAATTGCACTTTTGTTCTTTTAATATGTAATAATGCATATTTCGGGGAGCATCCATCGGTTTTATAAAGGTGAAATGATATTTTAATTGACAAAATGATGTAAATTCAGATGCTCTCTGATTTACACTTGTATTAATGAAAGGCATTGAGGTTCACAACAGTTGCCATTAAACAGAAAATAAATCGACCAAACACCCGAAACCACAAGACATCTCAAGGCTTTGATTTATTTGTGAGTTTGAAGGACATACGTTTCTCTTGTCAGAAAAAGCACATATCACTGCTCTAAGTTTTATTTTACAGGATATTTCTTTCACCCACAGTTTATGTGATAAAGAGTTGTTTAATAATTTGCTCTGACAGCCTCTGAAAACCCTTATTTAATAATAAAAAATAAAAGGAGAAAGATCCATCAAAGTATTCAAGTGCTTCATGAAAAGAAGTTGTTTATCGGTTTTCCTATTTTAAAGCGGTTCCTCTAGCCTGGGAAGCCGTTGATAATATTTGTGCTTTGTCAGAAGAAATCATACCTAATATTTATGCATTAAAGATATCATTTAATTTGTGCTAATTAGTGTTAATTGGCATTCATCGAGTTTCTGATATTAACAACGCCTGGGGAAATCTGAAGGAGTTTCCATGTAACTACTGATTATCGATTTTCTATAATTAGCCTAATTAACATGTGATCATATTTGTTTGAATCGAAAACGAGGCAATGCTGCCGAAATTTCGACAATTTTCGTAGATCACTAGGTCTGCATTTAAATAACATCTTGATAGCTATGACGCAAATTTAAGTTTATACTGACATATTTTAAAGTTGTTACAACTTGCTGGAAAAGCTATGGGAGGTACAAACTGGTATTTGTCTATGGCCCGGAAATGTTCGGAAACCTTCGGAAGTACACGATTCCGATCTGTTTTTTTTTTTTCGTGAGAATTCCGTTTCTATTTTTAGCCATGGATTATTGCTTTCAGGAGTTATCGTTCTCTATTAAACACCCGCATATTTCGGGTGTAATATAGGTGGCGCTGTGGTCGGAAAACAGGTTTCCCCAGGCTGTCAATTTGCAGGTAGAAAAAAAAGTTAGAAATTGGCAGACTGGATTCCCAGGCTACGGTTCCTCATTAGCCAAACCATTTTAATAAAATAGAGATAGGTCAACGACAGGTTGACAATTGAATGCTGGCAGACGTCATCATCATTGAAATACACAACTGAAAGGTGTTTTACTAAAATATTTTTTAAAAAAGCCATCTGAACAAACCTTATAGGGTATATGCAAGGATGCTGAACTCGCCATATTTGATGACGATTTACGAATGTCTATGAGAAGACGTCGTTTGGAGATGTCTATTTTATTTTATTTTTTGCTCCGATGGCACCTTTTAGGGACCATTTTCCTATAACAATATGAACAATTAAAGACTCTTCCTGTGAATAAAATTGTAGAACTGAAAAAAAAAACAATATTTTCTTCTGTATTCATGAACATTTGTGTCCCTCAAAAAGGAGTGTTTTTATAAGTTGTATTTATATGACTAGGAAGATATGCACGAAAAACTTTTCTTTTTAGTTATTGCGAAAAAAAAAGTGTCAGTGCGAATATCAATAACTGATTTTTATATCTTATAGAAGTTTCTACATGTTATAAAATTGTATCCCTCTAAAGTTATCAATCTGTCTTTGGCCCGTCAGTTTGTCCGAAATATAACTATGCTAAACAAAATTTTATTTTCGGTGAGTTTCAATACATTAATTCTAATAACAATTATTATATATACATTTTTCAAAAGGTTTACGGACATTAAAATAGAGAAAAGTGGAAACCTCACAGGTCGCTTAACACGACAAAAACGAAAATGTTGCAGGCTCGGTTTGATTGAGCCTGTTCATGGACGGTAGTGGAAATGCATGCTACCGTCGACGCCGTCTAGCCCCGGGTTGAGCAGAACTCAACATTCTTGCATAAAAACTACTTTTTTTACTGGACCCGCCCATGTATCAACGGGAGAAAAATCGTGTGCAAACAAGGCAATTCACGTGCTGTTAATACATGATTTTTATATTTGAAATGCTTTGCCAGGGATATATGTATGTATTTTTACGCACACTGATATTTGGCATCTGCGTCTTCTTTCTTCCTTAACAACCTCATCTTCTAGCATTATAGATACAATGTAATCCATAGTATGTTTAGCTGTATCTGTTTCCAATCCCAAACGTACTGCCCCCATCAATGTACGCACTAGCTTCTCTTAGAGTACACTCCCTTTACAAAGCGTCTGTTCAGTTATTGTAAATAACTGTGAATAAATAAGTATCGCGTGTAACTTGTGCTATTGTTCGTTTTTAGGTATTATATTTATGATTTTGGTAAGTATCAGTCGGTATGTTTTTATCTAATTTCTCGAAGAATTTATATAAACAGCTTGGAAACTTGACACTACGTTCGTACTTATCCGTACTCCAACTGCGTGTCCGTACTCAATATAACTCGAATGCAAAGTTATTATTATTGAAATTGTGATCGAGTCCATCAAATTGTGAAATGATATGAACAATTATTGGTAATTTTATGTTTGTAATAATGAAAGATAAAGAAAATCACTTAAAAACCTTCAGGATGTGCTTTTGATAGTGTTGTTTATTTCCGGGCCCTGGATACGGATATTTAAAACATGTTTACAGTTTCCAAGAACAACAGGAATGGTAAATAAAAAATGTACCGGAATCGTCAAGTCATCACATATGAAAACAATACATAAATCGCCGTAAAATATTTTTTATGCAAGAATAACGACAATACACGTTTGTTTTGTGTATTAACGTCTGCAGAAGCCCTTGGGATATGTTTGTGACCTCGACCTTCGGTCTCGGTCACAAACAATCCCGCGGGCTTCTGCAGACGCTTATACACAAAAAAACGTGTATTATCCCTACATTTATACATGCTAAAAGTACAAAAAGCAATTTAGAGACATCCGCAGATGTATTCAAACGGCGATGAACAGGGAACCTTCAATGATACACGTGTTGAGGCGTGTAATTCCATGAAGAGCGGCGTTTGGTCCCCAGATAAAATAAAGGGTTTGCCCCAAACTAGAAAACAATGGGCAGAACTAAACAAACTGGAATTTAGGAAGGGGTTCTGAGGTTATGGAGCCTGCGTATTACAGGAACTGTCAAAAGACAAAATTAAAAAGCAGGCACCATATCAAAGGGGTGATTAAACAATACCCAAGGCTATGAAAGCGGGAGTATTGGAACCACCCAGGCCGAAATGGTCATGTTGAGAAACTAAACAGTACCAATAACACGACATAAAAGTCGTGCTGAACGATCTGAGAAGATCGAAATATAACAGCTCTGATTGAATGTACGGGGAGACTTTTTTTCGGCCGCCACACGGCACAAACAACGCTACTGTGATAATAAAATAGAGAAAAGTGGAAACTTCACAGGTCGCTCAACACGACAAAAACTAAAATGTTGCAGGCTCGGTTTGATTGAGCCTGTTCATGGACGGTAGTGGAAATGCATGCTACCGTCCACGCCCTTTAGCCCCGGGTTGAGCAGAACTCAACATTTATACATGCTAAAAGTACAAAAAGCAATTTAGAGACATCCGCAGATGTATTCAAACGGCGATGAACAGGGAACCTTCAATGATACACGTGCTGAGGCGTGTAATTCCATGAAAAGCGGCGTTTGGTCCCCAGATAAAATAAAGGGTTTGCCCCAAACTAGAAAACAATGGGCAGAACTAAACAAACTGGAATTTAGGAAGAGGATCTGAAGTCAGTATAAAATAACAAGAAATGATTTTCATAAGACAGCTTAAACCATCACTAAACAGAGAAACATAATTTAAGATTATAGACTGCACAGCAGATTTACAACGCCATCACTTTTATTTGTTAGAAAATTGTACGTCATTTATTAAAAGTAACGTCATTTTGTTTCCATTCTGCGACGTCAAATGACGCCATGTTGTTTCTTTTTACCCTCCTGGTGATATATATATATATATATATATTATGAGTACAATTGTGTTTTGGTGGGACTACAAAATGGCAACTTGCACGCTGAAATTATATGCACTTACACAGAAAAATTGTTAATAAAATAGCTTGTCTTTTTAAAATATTACATTCTCTACTGACATAAATTAAAAACCAGTTTGACATTTGAAAGAAAAACTTAACATTTCATTATAAAAGCACTGAGATATTCTAAAAAAGTATTTTGAAATACAACATTTTAAACCCACATCGATAAGGGACAAGTGATTGGAAGTCAGCGATTTTAACCTATTGGTCACGAAAGTACTCTATGTAATCTATCAACTAGATAATCTATTTTCAAATCATTACATATTTTCAGTATCGTACAAATGCATGAGCACATTTAACCTCCTAAAACTACTGCTAAACGCACTTGACTTATTCATTTATCTTTCCAGCACTTAACTGGATCTTTATGGATGCTGCTTGAATACATACTACATACTGCACATGAATGCTAGAAGCAATTTCTAGTGTTGGTCAAAAAGTTTAATCATTGTAGTTTGTTACAAAATCGTACGAATAAATTGAACAATGTTGTTCTAACTTGATAAAAAATCTTACATGTTACAATTGCTTGAAATATAAATATTGTCAAACTTGAGCATATCTTCGATGGATGTAAAAGTTTTTACGAGGCTTCTACAGTTCCGTTTCATATCAGTCCTTCGTTTGAGATTATTACCCGATGCTCAATTAAACGGATTAGATAATTGATAGCAACGCTAATTAAAAACATACATCCAATTGGTGATAGTCTATATTCAGACACCTTTCCAGGACAGTTTTCTATATATTGCAATCATTTCCAAGCATAGCGGCATTTTATGTCAATTATGCCAATCCTTATGACTTTTTGATCTAGATAGAAAAAGATTTGGTATCCTGGAAAACGTGAAATCATTGCAGCAGACCAGCGTTAGTAGAACATTAGAAAGTAGAACACTTGCTTCAAATAGAAACATAGGACGGAGACTGGCGTATGACTATGTATATCTACTTTCAATATAAAAACATCTCTTTAGTGAAACGGAAAGTGCAACCACATTGAAAAATTATTATTTTCAGTTATTATGGCAATTTTTATTTTGTTTCTTTCCGTATTTTCTGTAGCATTAGCTTGCTGAGACCTAATTGTTACAAAGGCGATAGATGATTCGCAAAAGATCCAAACAAATGTGTACAGAGATGAATACAAAACAATCCTACTATCTACATGTATGTGTGCAAAAGCTACACGGGTTTAAGTACTTTTAGAGCTATTGTCCATGCCCTTCCAACTTCTTATGATGTTGGAAATTCATAAACCAACACAGTTTTGTCAAAACATGTTTCGCTTTAATAAGCTTCTTCAGTTGACATTAACATACACAATGATACTTAAAATACGGAAATGACGTCGACGCGCCTAATGGACGTCGACGTTTAGACGCCACAAATGGCTGATAAAAGTGCATCATGAAAAAATACGTCTATGTGTGTTAAATAATAATCATTACTATACTATTTTTCAATGAAATAGTTGTAGACGTTATAATTTAGATAATACACATAAACTCATCATTAATTAACTGGATCAAATGATACATGAATTTCCACAGAGACTCGGCCAGTAAATAATATTCAAAGAAGTGGAAATAACAGTTAATTATTGAAGATTCAAATATAAACGTTTTACAGGTAACAGAGATTCATCTTAAAATTCATAATGCCATGATAAAGGCAAACTTACTTTTATATATATAAAGGAATGGCATTAAATTATAAACAAGATAATTGAACATTTAAAAAAATGTCATATAGTAGTAAGTAATCTAACTGTTTATAATATTATGCGCTAACTTATTTAGCAAATATGATATCTGCGAGAATTAATCAAATTAAGTCCAAACAAAATTTGCAGACGGTATTTATCAAAATTTTATATATAATAAAGGGAGGTAATAATTAAGATGAGTTTTTTTTTTGTAAAACGTTGCCATAAAAATATTTATATTTACAATACATTGAGAATATAAACATGTAAAAATTAAAACTGAACAATTTTGATATTGTTAAGAATATACAGGAAGCTTACGTTACTGTATAAAACATGCAGTATATAAGAGCGTAAAACATAACATCAATAAAGTCAAATAAACACCATACACATGATGCGAGAAATTTCAGTTCTTAAAAAAGTTACGCTGAAAATTTATAAAGTGAGTTTGCATCCGTACCGTTCGGATGTAACGTATCTAATTTATGAACCCAATACGTCTCCTTGAGAAGTCTATCCATGTTATTACGCACTAAGTCAATCGGCATAAAGGCCTGCCATTGAATGTTCAGTTTGTTTGTTTTGGGTTTAACGCCGTTTTTCAACAGTATTGAATGTTCAGTAGAATTGAAATGAAGAGCAACATTTGACGAAAAACTTGGGTCACACATACTTCTGCTATCAAATTTATGACTGTTCATCCGTTTCGACACAAGTTCATGCGTTTGACCGACATGTTGTACTTTAAACCGTTTACATCAAATAAATGACGTCACTAGACGTGCAGTTTCCATCGAAAAATATTTTGAAAGTTTTCCCTGTATTTGTACTCGTAAATGTATCACTTTCAATAATACTGTCACAGTGTGTACATCTGCGTCTGTTACATCTACTTGTTTTACAATCCAAAGATTTTTTGTTTAGCGACGAATGAGTAAGATAATCCTGTAGGTTTTTAGGTCGTTCGTAAAAGCTAGAACAGGTTTATAATTGTATAAATGTTGTACAGTGTTATTGTTGGAGACAATGCATCGGCTTTTACTTCGAATATCTAAACTGCATAGGTTTTATATTTCGTATGTGCAAGGAGGAAAACAAAAAGTAAAGCAATCTGTGCGTCATTTGGTCGATATCATTATGATTTCAACTTGTTTGCAGGGGAATTCTATATATATATTGAAATATATCTTATAAGTAGGCGAAAGGTTCATTATTTACAAAATGCGTTAGAGACCACTATCAATAAAAATGTTTAATATACACGGTGTTTCAAAGATTTCCTTAATGAGCAAGTTTTTTTACCCGCTAAAGCATCGGATGTTATAAATGTTAGCCTGTAAAGTCTTACCTCAGCTGGGTAATTTCTGTTCCGCTGTCTTGTTAAAAAACTGAATTAGGGTAAGTGTGAGGTTTGAATGCCACAAACTCGTATAAATTTCCAGTCCTCTTTGACAAGGTTAATTTTTTACGTCAGTGTAATTTCAACTTGCGTTTATTCCATAGCATTTAATGTGGTGCTTTTATGTATTCCAATCTTGGTCTAACAGACTGTAGTCGTCTCCTTTAAAATGTATTGTTTATAACAACTAGCATTTGGAGAACTACGCGCATCTTTTTATCATATTCTCTATTGTATATGTGTACAATATTTTTTCAATTAGAAATATATTTCTACCTTATTTTCAGAAATCGAAGTAAGCAGTATCAAAAATGGACACTAGTTCAGAGGACGTTGATACAGACGAGGTAAATAAAAATTGTACATGTAATGCGTCAAACGAATTATATTACATTGTACTAGTTTCTTTAGATTTGTTGGATATTTGCTATGAATCCCATCTGATAGCTCAAACGATAACATGTTTGATAATTATGATTTTCTTCAATAAAACGCTTCATACATTACAGTATGCACTTAACTTCTATCATTGACAATATTTTTGTGCTTAAAGATGAATTAGAACCATAACACTCAAACAATAATATAACAATGCTGTCTTTCAATTATCGTGCGAGAGTAGTCATTAGCACTTTAGATATACTTGCCGGCTTATCAAAAATATATTGATAAAGTGAAGTAGTTACCTCTTGAATATAACAGATAGCTTCTGTCAGAAGTGTTATATTTTGTAACAAATTTTGTTAATAATTTGGCAGTCATCGGCCATGAAGCGTCTTTACCTGCTTTTTTGTTCAGCATTTGTAATTTTGTCATTTTTTCAAGATAATTTATAAATATTTATCTCTTCGTCTTTCTGCTACATGGCGTCATATTGCGGCAACTATCAATTCAATTTTATAAAATATAAATATTAATCAAAAAACAAAGACGGAATTTCTTTTTACAACTTAACTAGCTGTAATAAGAAATTCCGTCTTTCCGTTTTCTGATTTATATTTCGTCAGTGTCATTCGGATTCAAATAAGTGACAATCATTGAACTAATTATATAGATAACAAAGCACACCTTATGCTGTTTACCTTAAAGCTCATGGGTATCTTGACGACCAAATTTTCTATGCCATGGGTTTCTCTTAACAGTTTTACAGATTAATGACCATTATTGGTAATATGGACTTATTCGATTGAAATTATGTACGTGATGTACAAATCACACGCTTTTATACTATTTGCAGAACCCCTTGGGATTGATTGGTGCCAAAACCCAAGGAAAGAGGCCCGTGAGTAGTATGCCGAGTGTTTCTGCAGAAATTATAATACAAAATGAGCATAACTAACTCAATACTAGCAAAACGTGAAAAAAGCTAGAAAAAAGAATATATAAAAGTATATTCTCCATCGACATCACTGAATGACAATGAAATGCTAACATATGGTAAAAAATTTAAAGTTTCACGTACCATGCACTACTGGATGTACATGCCATTAAACGGGTCATGAAATTGGCCTTAATTTTTTCAAAGGTTTTTAACAGAGTTTTAACAGGTCACAATTAAAATTCACCCATTACTTCTTACTATTTAATGGGATTTTCATGACCATAGTTTTAATGCCATACATTAAAAATGACTTTGATGGTCATGAAAAGCTGCTTAAAATAAACCATTAATTAAGTTAACAGGCTCCTTAAAACATGAAAATTTTTAATTGGCATGAAATTAATGTGCCATTAAAAATTACCCCTTAATTCCACATTAATTAGTAAGACCTAATGGGGCCATTAATTTTTTCAATACTCTGTAAATGGTCGTTAATTATAAAAAAATTGATTAATGGTCGCATTAAATATATCAGATTCAATTTTAATGGGTTTATAATATTTTAATTGTATATCAAATTAAGGGCCATGAAAATTTGCCTTCAGAATTAGACATCTTAAGATAATCAACTTCATATTAATATTTGCCGTATTGATTTAAACTACGTATTACTACACATGTAATAGTATCTATACATATGTACTGTTTTGTAAAATGCTAGAAGAATATTTGTTTCTTCTTTTTTCTCTTATTATTTTGTAATGTAAACCCATGTAAGTGATGTAACAGCCTCGTACAAACATTTGTTATATTGTATCCTTATTCTGTCATATGTTCATATGAAATGAGAAAATAAATGGATATTGTATTGTATTGAGTTGTACTGAATAGAGTTTACAGGTACCGGTTTAATAGATTAAGTGACCATGTGGGTAGTTTTAACTATTCAACATTATAATATTGACAAACATTCTGACCAAGTTTTTATTGGTACAGACATTAGGCATCAGGTGTATTAAAAATGCAACTGTTGATGACAATGTCAGCGCACAATGGGCAATCACAATTTAGCTCTACTTCAGTATTTTGTGCTCACATGCATGCAGTGTACAGCTAAGAGCAAATGTTTGAGGGATTGCATCACAAGTAGCTTCTCCCATCTCCAATTAAGCGTACCACACTCTTTGATTCATTGAAACAAAGAAGCGATTGATCTGCCCATGCCCCAAATGAATTTAAATCAGACTGTAAATCTTATGTGTACTGTTCACTTCTCTATAAACCTTAGTTTCTACTCAAGAATTTGAAAATCTAAACTAGTCTGAACACATTTTATAATGTAAATTCCTTACCCCATCCATTTTCATATACAAATGCTGATTATTTGGACAAGAAAAACAAAGAACAGAAAAAGTGGCATGCATCAATACATATTTACCCTTACCAGAATATTGTAGATTGATGTTATCAAATAAATTAATACGTTTCCATCCGACTTTCATTGAAATAAATCCGATTTTTGTAGGAACACAATTTGCCAAACATTTGAAAAAAAAATGGCGTAACTGCATCAAGGGGAAATAACTTCAATGCAACTAAATTTAAATATAACATCATGATATATTATAGACGATGTGTGCGTAGTATGTATTTATTGTGATTAAAGTCCATTTTAGAACAATATGAGACTGGAATTATAAGCATTCAATAGGAGAGCAAGCCAAAAACCAAAAAGAAAATATATACGAATCACATTTTACAGAATTTAGGATTTAATGGGCATTACATTGCTGTTAAGGGCCATTAAGTTTACTCTTAAATGAAATCGTACACAACCTGAACATTTAATGGGTATTAAATCAAATTTAAGGGCCATGAATAATCCTGTTATAATAACAAAATACAGAATTTCACTATTTTTTCAAAGCCATTAACTATTTTAGCTACCAAACTAATTTTTTTAATGGCATGATTCATGGTTAAAAATGGGTGTTTTAATGGTATTTTAACATGTAACCCGTTAATATTGTGAAACCTGTTAAATAAAGGGATGCAAGAATTAATGGGGTTAATTAACGGTTTTTCCTATTTAATGGATATTTTACAGGGTTTTAAACCATGTTTAATGGTATGTGCATCCAGTAGTGGGCCAGTAGTTGTTATAAATCTTTTAATATTTTTTTTCTATCTGTTATGAAACTGAATTAAACAGGAATTATAATACAGCATATGCTACACAGTAACGGCTGCACTACGTATTAGACTATAATTCAGATGAAATACAACTCGACACACAGTAATGTAAAATGAAACTCGACATTATACCGCGCAAATGTCGTGAAACTGTCGCCTGTCGCCTGAAATTGCCTAACCGCGACATTCAACGCGACACACGACAACAACGAGGAACGACACACGACAGTTAATATTGCAGATGTCGCGAAATTTTTGTATATCGAGGTAATTTATTGAGGGCGACACACGACAATTGACGCGACACACGACACGACACACGACATTCAACGCGACAAACGACACAACACTCGACAATGAGCAACATTTTTTGCCAATGTGACGTTGAGACATTTAAATGTAAAACTGTCGTGTGTCGTTGTACAATGTCGTCCGTCGCGTTACATGTAGTGCGTCGTTTCGTTTGTCGCGTTGATAGTCTTATGTTGCCCTAAATAAATTACCTCAGAAAAATGTGAAAATTGACATCACTTCATGCAAATGCATCACTTGACACAAGCAATAGGTATGAACCAGTTTAAACATTAATATATACCGAAGAATAAAAATCAAAATATTTTTTTTTCTGAAATAGCGTTTTTAAATGGCGGCCATTTTTAATGTTCTAAGATATATTCCAATCTTAAGAAAGCGGGATCCAACATGTTTTGCTGGTGCGACGGGAAATGTCTGAATGTAAAACAGAAGTAAATTCGATTTTAAAGAAGCTAATTTTCTTGATGATTTCGTTTTATATCATGGAACTGAAATAAATCAAAATTGTTTGTAACAAATACATTTACCGGTTCATATTTTATTCTATCTATTTGGGGAATTCATACTTTGCAATACTCTTTATATTAAGCAATTCATAGTGTCTCAATATAATTACCTATACATTTTTCTTGCATACCTTTTTATAAATTTGTCGCATTGGCAGGTAATGTACACTGAAGTTAATTTCTTTGATCTTTCTATCGCCACGTATATATTGTTACTCTCCATAAATCTGTGTGTCTGCCGTCTAAAAACTTTTGTTCGGTATGTTTCATTGTGTTACTCTAATACATGAATTCATTGGAAATACTTAGGAAGTGACTTTTATGTATGTCAAAAGTCAAGTTTAGAATTTACATGAGGCTCTTTCATCTCCAGATTCGTTCCATAAATAACATGTTAAATTCGAGTTTTTTCCAAGAGTAGAACGACATATTGCAAAAGATCAACTTTCTCTTATTAGGCCGTGAGCCAAGACCCCAAATTTAAGAAATTGGTACCAATCAGACTGGCAAAACGTTTTAGTGTTTTTTGGATAGATACATGTCTGTAGTCTTTGAAAAAGTTTGGGGGGCCTCTCTATGGCACAGCTTAGTGACTGAGTTTTATGTGTTTCTATGACAACCATAATTTTGTTAAAATATTCAGAAAAATATCTATCATATTTTGGATGTAAAATTCTATATAATTTTGTAAAGATTATGTATATATATTATCATATATCACTTACTTAGATGCAAAAAAGCTCTTGCAAAGTAAAAATGTCAAGTAGAGTCAAAATGTTACACATTTTTATACGCCCGAAGGGACGTATTATGTTATGACGCTGGTGTCCGTCTGTCCGTCTGTCCGTCCGTCTGTCCGTTAGCAATTTCGTGTGCGCTCTGTAACTCTTGAACCCCTTGCAGGATTTCAAGGAAACTTGACACAAATGTTCACCACACCCAGACGACGTGCAGAGCGCATGTTCCAGATGTCTCGCTTCAAGGTCAAGGTCACACTTAGGAGTCAAAGGTCATATCAGTTTGTTTCGTGTCCGCTCTGTAACTCTTGAACCCCTTGAAGGATTTCAAAGAAACTTGACACAAATGTTCACCACACCAAGACGACGTGTAGAGCGCATGTTCCGGATGACTTGCTTCAAGGTCAAGGTCACACTTAGGGGTCAAAAGTCATATCAGTTTGTTTTGTGTCCGCTCTGTAACTCTTGAACCCCTTGAAGGATTTCAAGGAAACTTGACACAAATGTTCACCACACCCAGACGACGTGCAAAGCGCATGTTCCGGATGTCTAGCTTCAAGGTCAAGGTCACACTTAGGAGTCAAAGGTCATATCAGTTTGTTTCGTGTCCGCTCTGTAACTCTTGAACCCCTTGAAGGATTTCAAAGAAACTTGACACAAATGTTCACCCACCAAGACGACGTGCAGAGCGCATGTTCCGGATGACTTGCTTCAAGGTCAAGGTCACACTTAGGGGTCAAAAGTCATATTAGTTTGTTTCATGTCCGCTCTGTAACTCTTGAACTGCTGGAAGGATTTCAAAGAAACTTGGCAGAAATGTTCACCACATTGCAACGATGTGCAGAGCGCATGTTCCGGATGACTCGCTACAAGGTCAAGGTCACACTTAAGGGTCAAATGTCATATATGACTTTGCTTTGTGTATATTGCTCTGCATTGCAGTGCTCTTGTTTTTATTTGGCAGATCTCTTTTTTTGTACTTACAATAATTTTTTTTAATTACTTCCCTTTTATGTTACTATAAATATCTTATTTTGAAACTTTTTTATTATTGGCCGTAGGGAAAAACCGAAACCACTTTTCTGTGGTACAACATGGATGGTACCTCCAATTTTAAGGTGTATATTTACATACCTGTAACTGATAAATATCTTTTTGTAGACTTTGAATTTTTTTTTTTGTGGACTTAGATTTGTTTTTTGAAGTTTTCCTTTTGTTGTTCCAGTCCTTTGGGGCTTCAACAGTCAAGTTCTTAAAATTTTGCTCCTATCCTATGATGTAAGCCTTCGGGCGTATATTGCCCCGCTTGGCGGCGCTCTTGTTTTGTAATTTACGTGACTAAACATATAACGTTACTCATACAGTGAAAATTGCGTTTGAAGTTTATGTTCAAAGCAATGTTTTAATTTTCAGCTGTACTTAAATTTTTATTTTATAATAATTTACTTCATCACATCCCATCAACAAAATTTTGCATGAGTTAACAAATACTTAATACCTTTTTATTGGTGTAATTTACGCGACAATTGTTTATTAAAGAAATAAACATATTACTGCATATTCATTTTAATAATATTTCTTCATAACAGTAACTGTGGTGATTTTATATTTCCCTAAAGTATTTTATACTTTGTATATAAAACATATTTTTAATATATATTATACTCTAGATTAATGGATTCTTCAATATAACTTACATAAAATACGTTACCAAAATATCAAATGTCACATTTCTATGTAATCTTTTCAATTCTATTAAAATGAAATTTTACAACTTTTGAAGTAGTTTTTATCCTTTTATGAATTCAGTTATCATTATGAAACATCATCTTCGTATTTCGTTTCGAAATGATATGAACAATAAACTCAGTTTAATAATTATTCATTTTCTAAAGAAAATTCATTTCACATTAACCTTGTCAAGTACCAGTTTATAAATATAACTAGCATTTAAAAATTCAAAATTAATATTTACAGACCAAAACTGTTTTGTAAGGATTTGTACATAGCAATTATTCAAAGCAGTGCGTTACCGTGAAGTGAATTATGGAAACTGAGCTGAATGTGTTTCATATTTGGTATTTTACGTTACTATTGCACAAAATGTTACATTGGGCATTGTTTTCGTTTAATATTCAAAGTTGTATATGAACTGTTTATTTTACAGAAATACGCCTAATCTTTTGGCATGAATGAAATTGTATCGTCTGAAGGAACTGCTTTTAATACCCTTCATTATTATGATCTACATGACATTTATTTGTTTTAAGAAAAAAACATTTCGCATATGATTAATATGTACCCTACTTGGAAGTAGCAGAAATAAAAACTATAATTATTTCATTTACCTTTTACATTTTCTGATTTGTATACAAAAAAAAGAACATTTATTAGCATATGTAAATATATATAGTTACAAATCAAAAAAGGTACATTCTTTTACAATACGTTACCAATTGGTAATATATACATTGTCCATCTATTTTAAACAACTAAAACTTAACAACTTTTATTAATTGTCAAAATGTCTTCTTTTAAACAGAGAATCAGAAATTCATTTTGTTTACAGAAAAGAGTGCATGACATATATCGCATCAAATATACATCTATAGATATACTTGTTGACCTTAAAGTAAAAAATGACAACTGAAACCTAGCTAAGTTTGTTTCGGTAATAACCCGCTTTTTCCTCACATGTATTCTTGTTGTAAGAGATGTTGCCAAAATACATACGGTTTGTGAATATTTATTAACTAGCTGTGTGTCCACATGATACCGTTGATTCCACTTTCTTCCACTGCACATGATTTCGAGATTCGAAATGATTTTTTTCAGATATATGCAACAAAGACATTAAAGCACTTTATGTATCTTTTCACCAAGTCAAGTACCGTAGCTCTGATCTTGCTGAGTGAAATTGCAAACAGAAAACCAGAAGTGCAACTTCACATAATGTATAAAAATCCTCTAATATTTCAAGTCTCTAGGTTAAACATTTTTTGATACATGTGACAATAACTTTAATGCACTTATTGCATTATTTTGATTAACCCAAGGACCATAACTCTTGCAGAGTAAAATCCAAAACTAAATCCAGATGCATAAATTCACATGCTAAATGATATTTTTGTATGATTTCATGCCTTTTTTTAGGTATATGCAACACAAACGTTTGAGCATTTTATGTGAATTTTTCACGAAGTAAAGGACCATAACTCCGGACTGGCCGAGTAAAATCCCAAACAGTTCACAAGGTGCACAACTTCAGATCCTATATAATAATCCTCTAAGTCAAATACTTATTGAGATACATTCAATACAAACTTGTATGAGCTCTATGTATATTTTTACTAAATCAAGAGCCATAACACTGGTCTGACCATCGAAAATCCCAAACAAACCCTAAGGTAAACAACTTCACATGCTGACTAATATTGCTCTTATGTTTCGTGAACTTCCTTCAAATACGTTTTAAAATTCATGTGACTCAAACTTTTATGCCCTTTTATGCATACTTTTTACTAAGTTAAGGGCCATAACTCTGTTCTGGCTGAGTGAAACTTCAAACAAAACCCTAGATGCACAACGTGATACACTAGATAACATTTCTATGATGTTATATAATCCTTGGTCCAATACATTCTAGGATACATGCGACACAAATGTTCAGACCCTTTATTTGCATATTATTGACCAAGTAAAGAGCCATAACTCTGGCCTGGCTTTGTGGAATCTCAATTAAAACACCAATTGCACAATTTTACATGCTGAATGACATTCCTGTGAGATTTGATGACTCTGGGTCAAATACGTTATTCACAGCACAAATTAGAACAGATATATGGTCTGAAGGTTTAACGGAATATGTCTTGGGTCTTATGAAAAATGATAACAATTCATATAAAAGACGGAAACGGAAATCTTTATTTGTCTGGTGGTGGAGTGGTCAAGGTCGCTGACTCGAATCATTTGCCCCTCACTGATCTTGGTTCGCTGTGTATGTTTTCTTTATGAGAAGAAGTATTCAGCTAGCTTACATAAGGTCGGTCATTCTACCAATATGACAGCCAACACATGCCTTCCTTCAGCATCAAAAGCTGGAAAAGTCACCATATAACCTAAATTCTGTCAGTGTGACTCTAAACCTAACGAAACAGAACGTTAATTTCACTGTCCTAGTCCATACGAAAGTTCATTGTTGGCATGGAAATATGAGTTCATGTTGAAACATTTTTTAATTTGTTTGATAACACCTATATATATAAAGTCATATTTCATAAATTGCAAGGCTGATTTTTAGCATAAATATGTTTTGAACACTTTTATGAATGTGATCATGAAGTTTATTCAATTTTGCTGTAATATAATTCTGGTTAAGCCAGCGGGCTTGAGTGGTGTTACAACCTTCATTACCTCTCAAAAACGTACTTGATCAAACCTAGTGTAATGCAGGCTTGAAGTACTAAGAATCAAAATGACGAAGCAAGCCATTGGAAAAAGAAAGGTAGAAGTCTGGCTGGGGTATTAGAAATACTTACTAGAAACAATATTTGATATAAGATATAAGGTAGTGTGAGAAATGCAAAATCAGTACAACAATAAACAATTTGTGATATAGGGCAGGGAAAGGGTATGGAGGATTCTAAACAACATTTGAGATAGAAGTAAATTGGAGAAAATTTAAAGAAACATATATAGTTAAGAAATAGCATCGATGTTGGACGGTCGAAGCGGGTTACTTGTGATCTGGTATGGACATTTGGAATACCAAAAGCAGTATAAGAAATCAATATATCATTAGAAAAATACGTTTAAGTAGAATTTTGGAGTGATTTTGTTACAGTGTTTCAAAATGTTTCGTCTAAATATTTGTTGAATTACAATTCAATTAAAGATATATTCCTTCATTATTCTACATTTTTTAATTTGTATAGGTGGATATTGTACATTCACGTGAACATATGAGTTTTAAGTTAATTTCAAGATTACTTTAAGGAAACATTCTGAATCTGCTCATTATATTAACTATTTTATTTTGTTGTGTTTGAAGACATTATAGCAAATAAAATTATCATCTTGATATTAAATTGTTGAGAATATATGTAGTTATGAGTTACTTTCAAACAATGAAGTGTTAATTTGTTCAATTCATAATTGCATATTTGTGCTGGCTGGCCTCCATTTTCTATAAGTAGTGCTGGATTTCTGGACTTGGAATTTAAGCAAAATTTATATTTTTCCACTAAATACCAATCTTAGATTTTTTCTCAACAATTGCAAATACAGTTTTCATAAAGTGCAGTTGTAATGAATTATGATATACATTTTGTACCTTTTTATCCTAAAAAGTTTGGTATCTTTTTACCTGATTTCACTAATATTCACTACATAAAGTCTTAAATAGATAAGAAAAGGCCGTGCGGTAGATGCCAGTACAACTGAGTATACAAATTCACTGTAATAAAGTGACTTATTTAAGAACATGGCTCAATCAATCATGAAAATCCGGATAATAGTGACTATCCGAAGACTATTACACTTTCCTTTTCAGTCTTTTTACACTTCATCTTCATATTTCAAAAATCATTTTTTCTTATTTATGGACTTAATTAATTTAGTTAAATGGAAATAAAATGTTGCCATATTGCATACACCTGAATTATATATACTATCAGTAAAAATAGTGTTTAAATGTGATTACCCCACCCACATTTATTTCGCATGATTCACTAAAAATAAGACCACATCAGCTAAAATAAGTGTGTTTTTTTCAGATATAATCCTAATTGACATTTTCAGTTAAAATATCAAGGTAAATACCATTATCAGCATATCTAAAATGAAAAAAATATACTATTTTGATGAAAAATATGTTGTTGTTGTTGTTGTATTAATTTATGCCACAAAAATTCAATTTTTTAAAGTCAAAATGTTTTTTTGTTTGTACTAATGTATGTAACACATCAGTAAGTGCTAAAAACTATCAAAAACATGTCTTTAGACATTAAGACGTAGTAGGTAGGTAAAATATAAGAATAATTAACATTTTCAAATAAATGGCCGTCATTTTGGAAGCCATTTTGAAATCGCTTGATTTCAGAGATAAGCTGTGCCGTAGACAGCCCCCCCCCCCCCTGAATTTTTTTAGAAGTGCACATATATATCTTTCCAAAAGTGACATAGAAAATTTGCCAGAAAAATGGTACCAATTTTTTGTCAAGCTCACGGCCTATATAATAAACTTGGCTGGCAAGAGAACAAGAATTCGATAAAATGTTACAACTTGGAATATATTTTCCTGATTTGCATGTCATTTATCTAAACAAATTTTTCCTCTACCTTTGGTTTTCCTTTTCATAAATTTCTGAAAAATCAATGTCAAATGTTCTATTAACACGTCTGCTTTCTTCTTTTGCTGAAGAATGTACACGTCCATCTTTAACGTTACAACACGTATGACGTTTTATTATATACCTATATAAATTCTGTAAAAAAATCGGCTTGTATTTCACAATTAAATATGAACAGACAGACAAAAATTCCGTACTGTACCTTTGAAATTCCGTATTGTACCTTCCGTATTGTATGTTGCCGGACTATTTTCATTAATATGCATGACCCGACACATTTCTATATATAACGCACATAAAAACTTCACTAAGTTCCATTTAATATCGATAAACATTGAAGATTTCGTTCAAGAACAAAACAAAAATCAAAATGGTAAGGGTATATAATAAAAGGGTCATTATAACAGTAGCTAGATCTGGGACTTTGTATTCAGCTCTCGTGGATTTTGCAAGGTCGGATCACAATCGGCGCTTGCGCGTCTCGTGAGATCCGATCTAGCAAAATCCACTCGAGCCGAATACTGCGTCCCAGATCGAGCTACTGTTATAATAACCCTATTATATTCGTTTACGCGCGTCTGTTTCCCAAACTAAGATTAAATATTAAATGTGTTGCAAAATGAATATCTCAACGTAAATAAGCATAAAAAAGAAAATGTGTTTGTTTTTAGTGAATATGGAATATCTCACCTCAAAATGAGAATGTGTTCACATTTTCACTCGCGCTACACGCTCATGAAAATATTTGAAAATTTCTCACTTCTCAGTGAGAGATATTCCATATTTTTTCAAAACAAACAAATATCCTCTATCTAATGGCGAGAAAGATTAACTGCTTATTATATTAGTTAAATTGTTTCATACGATTGACTCGTAATGAGTTGGGCCGTTTCAGAAGTAGTGACGTTGTCTTTTATGATATATACTGTTCTAAAATTTGATTAATAATATTGTCAGCTGTTAGAGCACTGTTAACTCCTAGTAATTACTGGTACATTTTTGTATTTTGATAGATTATAAAGGGATTTAAAGTGTTTTTCTTTAGAACATTTAAAGCCTCTCATCATTCACAGTTGATAATTAGTAACAATGCAGTCAAAATCCGAAATTGCCGTTTTAAATATCGCCCTGGGTGTAGATTTTTTACTAACATGCAAAGTTATTTTGTCAAGGACAAACAAAATCTTGTTTCGAAAGCTGTTAAACGTCCGATACGCTTTTGATATGATAAACATGTGGGGTGGTGCCGTTTTGCACTTAGTCTAGTCCGATTCTGCAGATATAAGCTTATTTAAGAAGCATTTCGTTAGTATTTGGTCCACCATACCTTTTTCACATAATTTGGGTATGCTAAATACAAAAATATAGGTTGGCCATCTGACAAATGCCTCTGAAAGGGTTGTAAACGGGGGAAAATGACTACTATTTTTAACCAAAAAAAATTGTTCCATTGACATTACTTTATAATACAAATGTTTATCTTTAGATCTGTTTCAGGGGACAGGACGTGTTAAGTGTCCATCGGTGGTTTAAGCGAGAAAACTGTGTTTTTCGGTGAAAAATTGCGGAAAGCGTTTACATGTGTCAATGAAATTGTAAATTTCTTCAAAGAAAGTGTGTCTTTCTTGATTTATATCTATAACGAGTACGTCCATGTTGTGGCAAGATTACTTGTCTGTTATCGACTATCAACCCGGGGTCAATGATTTTCGATGTAAAAAAGCTATCCAAGGGACAGTGGTACGACAGGGCCATCAAAACCTTTCCAAACTCACTTTATGATTGCTTTTCTCACGCAACTCTTTGTGACAGGAAAGGCCGTACCGGCGACAGTAACCATCAAAACAAATCAACACCCTTTACAATATTTACAAATTTATTTACATAAGATGATTATTAACAATGAATAGATATGAAAAGAAAAAAAAACTGATTATAAGAAAGAAAAAAAAAAGAAAGTTCAGTATCTCTAGATACAAAAGTTCTTATAGTCCATTCTAATCTGACGTGACACAGGTCTTTAATGTAATTGTGAACTTTAAGTAGCACAAACAAAACATATCTCAAAATCCAGTCCCTTTAAACCGTGAATACGTTGATTCCGTATTGGCTCCCTATGGTGGTAGGTGATTGCATCCCTGAGCTGACTTCAGAGGATAACAAAAATCATCGTCTTTGCGGTTTACGGCACAACCATGGGACGAAAGCTCTGCGCTGGGAATATCACATCCAGGCGAGTGAAGACAAGTGAACCTCGGGCATTGTACTTCCGGGTTATGACATCACCAGGTAAAATCGTCTGGCGGAAGAAGCTAAAATATATAACATATGGTAAGCACCATAGCAAAACAAATAAGTCAGGGCATAAAACTGCTCCTTTGGGTACACCATACCTCCATAGGCTCCCATAAATAATACGTGCTACTTATACAAAACATATGTGCTACTAAGTTCAAACGTAACATGATTAAAATACGTCACTTATTACTTCCATTATTACAAAGATTACTTACTTAAAAGACTAAAGTTAAAGTATGAAATGATATGAAAAGTATATGATGAAACATTATAGATACGGACATGATAAACTGCAGCTATTATTTACAACTACAAATTAACAAAATTCAATGTAAATCAAACGTTATATGATAGTTGGCATCCATATAATATCTAATGCCATACACTAAAACGGACATTGTATGTGTATGCAATAGACTGTCACACAATTTCATATTACAATAATATATACATGGTACTAGACTTGCCATATAAATTTATACATAACAATACAATGCAGTAATGGCGTTCCATAATAACGAAATGTTTGACATAAGTTTTTGAAACAAAGTACTTTATAAATATCATGTTACAAATTTCAGTACAAATTTTACATCTTATATAAATGAAACATTTTAGATTCCTCTTTCGAAATAATTTACAAAAGTCTGAAAAATTTAATAAATCATCCTGACATACCGAAACTAGCTAAAATCATATGCCGAAAAGTAAATGTTACAGAATTCTGTAGAATGAACAAAAATTTACCCAAAAAAAATCGTAATGCAAAAATCATACAAAAATCTAACAAATAAATTTCTTACCTCGATCGAGCATAAATTTCTAGCAAGAAAATAATTCAGACATAGATTCGTCTATAAAGTCGGAAAGTGGTGTGCGCAAGGCACATCTAGTCCAGTCTATTTAAAGGATAATGTCCCGCCAAATACTAAATTTCATGGAATTCACGGTTAAGCCGTGAGCTCCGACTATTGTCATTTTCACGGGATTCACGATATAGCCGGGAAATCTAACTACTTTGGCGCGAATTTAAATTGACAATTTGAGGCCCATTATAGTGGTTTTGGGGATAAAAACATAAATTACTGAAGTTTATAAAATATCAACTTTCTTATTACTGAACAGAATTTAATGAAATTTACATGGAAATTTAAGTTATGAAATACAGAAAAACATGAGAGGTATTTCATGCGTGAAATCTGACATTTACCTCAATAACTCAAAAATTTACAAAAAGATGATGCAATACCTGCATTTACAATACATATAAAATAAGGCCCGTATGTCAATTTGTGACACACGTCCCCCCTTAAAAAGAAAATTCATAATTTTCTTAATTGAAAACAAAATGACATACTGAAAATAGCAAACACAAAAAGAAAACACACACTGTCACTATCTGTACACCATATAATATAGCCACCTGTCTACACTCTACTCAAATAATCTGCACCTACATTTTCTCTACCAGGAATTGCTCTAATACTGATCCTATATGGCTGCAATGCCAATGCCCATCTCATTAGCCTGGAATTGCTAAGTTTCGCTTTATTCAAATAAGTGAGCGGCTGATGATCTGTCTCTAATACAAAGTCTTTACCGAACAAATAGCGGTGAAACTTAGCTACTGCCCATACTATCGCTAAACACTCCTTCTCTATCACTGAGTACTTTTGCTCCCTAGGTAGCAATTTTCTACTAGCATACGCTACAGGTAATTTCTCTCCATCACTTTCCTGAAGCAATACTGGTCCACGCAGTCGGGTTATCCCGGCGTGGGTTCGAATCCCACTTCTGACACCATTGTGACAGGAAAGGCCGTACCGGCGACAGTAACCATCAAAACAAATCAACACCCTTTACAATATTTACAAATTTATTTACATAAGATGATTATTAACAATGAATAGATATGAAAAGAAAAAAAACTGATTATAAGAAAGAAAAAAAAAAGAAAGTTCAGTATCTCTAGATACAAAAGTTCTTATAGTCCATTCTAATCTGACGTGACACAGGCCTTTAATGTAATTGTGAACTTTAAGTAGCACAAACAAAACATATCTCAAAATCCAGTCCCTTTAAACCGTGAATACGTTGATTCCGTATTGGCTCCCTATGGTGGTAGGTGATTGCATCCCTGAGCTGACTTCAGAGGATAACAAAAATCATCGTCTTTGCGGTTTACGGCACAACCATGGGACGAAAGCTCTGCGCTGGGAATATCACATCCAGGCGAGTGAAGACAAGTGAACCTCGGGCATTGTACTTCCGGGTTATGACATCACCAGGTAAAATCGTCTGGCGGAAGAAGCTAAAATATATAACATATGGTAAGCACCATAGCAAAACAAATAAGTCAGGGCATAAAACTGCTCCTTTGGGTACACCATACCTCCATAGGCTCCCATAAATAATACGTGCTACTTATACAAAACATATGTGCTACTAAGTTCAAACGTAACATGATTAAAATACGTCACTTATTACTTCCATTATTACAAAGATTACTTACTTAAAAGACTAAAGTTAAAGTATGAAATGATATGAAAAGTATATGATGAAACATTATAGATACGGACATGATAAACTGCAGCTATTATTTACAACTACAAATTAACAAAATTCAATGTAAATCAAACGTTATATGATAGTTGGCATCCATATAATATCTAATGCCATACACTAAAACGGACATTGTATGTGTATGCAATAGACTGTCACACAATTTCATATTACAATAATATATACATGGTACTAGACTTGCCATATAAATTTATACATAACAATACAATGCAGTAATGGCGTTCCATAATAACGAAATGTTTGACATAAGTTTTTGAAACAAAGTACTTTATAAATATCATGTTACAAATTTCAGTACAAATTTTACATCTTATATAAATGAAACATTTTAGATTCCTCTTTCGAAATAATTTACAAAAGTCTGAAAAATTTAATAAATCATCCTGACATACCGAAACTAGCTAAAATCATATGCCGAAAAGTAAATGTTACAGAATTCTGTAGAATGAACAAAAATTTACCCAAAAAAAATCGTAATGCAAAAATCATACAAAAATCTAACAAATAAATTTCTTACCTCGATCGAGCATAAATTTCTAGCAAGAAAATAATTCAGACATAGATTCGTCTATAAAGTCGGAAAGTGGTGTGCGCAAGGCATATCTAGTCCAGTCTATTTAAAGGATAATGTCCCGCCAAATACTAAATTTCATGGAATTCACGGTTAAGCCGTGAGCTCCGACTATTGTCATTTTCACGGGATTCACGATATAGCCGGGAAATCTAACTACTTTGGCGCGAATTTAAATTGACAATTTGAGGCCCATTATAGTGGTTTTGGGGATAAAAACATAAATTACTGAAGTTTATAAAATATCAACTTTCTTATTACTGAACAGAATTTAATGAAATTTACATGGAAATTTAAGTTATGAAATACAGAAAAACATGAGAGGTATTTCATGCGTGAAATTTGACATTTACCTCAATAACTCAAAAATTTACAAAAAGATGATGCAATACCTGCATTTACAATACATATAAAATAAGGCCCGTATGTCAATTTGTGACACTCTTGTAGTTTCCGCCTCAGTTACGTTGTTGGTCGTTGCATTATCATTTGTGCTCCATTTGTTACACTGAAAGCAGGCGCTAAAACCCCTCGCGCCCGATTTCTTCTACGTATAAGCCAGTTTTGGTATCTGTTGTGTTTTGTTTAAGACAATTTTGTAGGCCTATCTACTCGGGAACGTCCTTACAATCCTAATAAAGGTTTTTAAGATTTTTTCATAATGTTCAGTGAATGTAAAGACGGTCATAATCATCGGGTAATAACTATGAAAGTATAAGCACGGGCCAAATTGAATATAACAACATTAATTTAGGTATATGCTTCATGTTATTACCAGAACATTTGTATGGTCTATATATTATTTGTACCAGAACGCAAAGATGAATTTGTAAAAATTGGTTTTGATATATATCATTTTGTACTTAAGCAGATTAATACAATGGACTCTTTCTAGTTTTTGACTGTATTTAAAATGAAATCCAGAACAAGGTAGGTTTTAAAAATGTAAACTATAAACATTAATGAAAAGTAGCGCTAAAATGACGTATATTTAGTGTTGCATGTCCTTCTTGTATTTGTTTTTCCCCTTGATTTTAACTCCACCATATGCATACACGTTCACTTCCCGCCATTCTACACCAAATCAATATTTTACGACGTAACGAGAAAAAGGTACATTTTGAAGTAGAAACGGTACATTTACGCTTTTACATGAGGAAGGGTGCATTCATTTTATGAAAGAATATTGTATGATTTTATGCTCTAAAAGGTATAATAACAACCACTCACCCCAACCCCCACCCCAGAAAATGCTGAAAATTGACTCCCCAAAAGCAAAAAGAAAAAAGAAAAAAAAAGAAATCCACGCGCATACATTTAGACAGAGTGACCCTTGCGCGTGACCCCTGACTATCTATGAATCAAAATACGGCTTTCGTTTTCAGGTTTAGCATTTCTCATTTCTGTTTTCATTTTCTTTGCTTCCGGAAATAGCTGAAGGTCGAGTGACGTCATGTCATTTTCTGTGTTGTCAAAAACATATATATGCCTGGCGATATTGCATAAATATGTGCCGGTCGTCCTAAGGATATGAATGTGCTGTGTCAATGCTTCGTTAAGGCCCATTATGATAATACTGACGACAGTGACAAATCGCTGACAATACCAAAATATAATTCCTGTGACGATTTCATGTCACTTGTACATGTAGCACTTAAATTAAGGGCTGATTTGTACTCTCTGGAAGGACATTCTGAACGGAGTGTGAGTGAAAATGATGCAATAAACTGTGTTCCAAACAGTCTGTTCATGTTTCATATATATTGTGGCCAAGAGCTTCTTGACGAAGAATTTGACCATAAAGATTAAACACAAGGTATTGTTTATGGAGTGAGTGATGGTAAATAATATACCCCTAAACACATAGGTCTTGCAAGTACATTGCACCAGATGGTCAAATCATTTAGTGAACCTATTTTTCATAGTGCAGGATATATATTTAGCTACATTTTAACTGAAAAAAATACTGGAATCGATTACTCCTGAAAATATTATTACACTAGAAAATGGTCATGTGATTCCGCTGTATTTTACTAGGAATGGGATATCGACACATTAAACAGAAGTTCAGAAGTGTATGTATATATCAGAAAGACTGGGACAGTCACATTCGGCTATAACTGTAGACCAGGCTCTTTACTTTAAGCTTTATGGATTTGAAATGGACAGAGCCTGTATACAGGGACAAGGTTATACCTAGAATGGGTGGTGTGCATATATCAATGAATTATTAGTAGGCACTGTAACTAAAAATACAAACTTCAAGTAGGAACTATATATTTTAGATATATGTATAGCTAACTGCATCAAAGTATGTAGACTGAAAAAAATATCATTTTCGGAAAAAGAGGTATTTGAGCTGAAAAAAATGATCTCGGGTAAAATATTTGAAAGAACTGGAGACAATTCTGCTATGACTTTACTGTAGGCTTAGGTGGCTATTGACCTAGTACCCAATGCAAACCATGCACTTTTTACTTCTACGCTGGAAAAAAAGCCTGCTTAATTATGCATAATTGCCCTAAGGATTAACAATCTGAATAGAAAATTATGTAAAGATCAATAAGTTAATGCCCCGGGGAAAGTGTAACTTTTTCTGTGGTAAAATTTGTCAACAAAGAGACGGAAAAGTCAAAACCCACAGAACTTCACATGGTTACATAGACTGAAAAGGTTACTGCTGGAAAGAGAACAATCTCTTCTATCAATATATATGCGTCAAAGTATGGAAAAAAATATAGAGAAATATGAGAAAATCAAAGAAACCAATTTCAGGACTGTTCAATGCATGACTGTCTTATCACGCATAGCATTTAACATAGATAGATTACTTTTCCATTGCACTGGTTTAACATGGACAGGATTAGGATTAACAAACGGTGTTCACTTAACAATTTCACTATATAAACAGATTGTTTCCCTTGTGTAAAGAGGGCTTAGGGTAAGTCTCTATTACAAGTACTAGTATTTGAAATCTGGCGTAAGCTTTTAGCACTTCCTGCAAATATAATTGACCTAGCTACATTTTTATCATGGATCCCCTACAGAAAACACGCTGGTCGTTGGCAGTGACTTTCAGAAGGAAGAAAGTGTTAAAAGCAATGTCAGTGAACTTAATTTGGAAGCATTAAAGGCAAAACACGAGGAAGCTGACACAAGAATCATTCTCCGTGCTGTTCACTGCAGTAAACAATAAAATTGTAACACTGTTGTTGTTTCTGCTAGAGAAACACTGTTGTTGTTTCTTCCAGAGGAACTGACGTGTTTTTTTTTTTTTTTTTTTTTTTGTTATTGTTATTGTTTTGCTCTTACTATGCCACCTGCAGGATATAAATGCAATAGTATAGATGATGACTGGAACAGTGAAAAGAACGCAAATACATTCAAGTCAACACAATGTTAGATAAATCATTAATAACTGAACAGTTGGGTAGAAATTAATTAGCCCTTCAAGTACTCACTGGCTGAAACACAACATCATATTTCTGTCGAATCTCTAAAAATCTGATAGAAGGTCTTGGATATGGACAACTGTCTGCTGCTGTGAATATTTCATTTGCAAAGTATATTGTCAAGATACTGGATGTACTGACAGTGTTTGAATTGTTATGTTTGGAAGGTCTAAAAGTCCTGAACACATGCCTCAACCAGAGATGCTTGCTCTTTCACATAAGAAGAGCCCAATATCAGAAGCCCTGGTATGGAACCAAGCAACTGTTCCCAATCCAGACCTGCCTGCACCTACCGACATGGGATGGACGGTGGCAGATGACACTCTTGAGCCAGTTCTTATTATCCGTGACCCGATTCCTCAAGCGTGTATGGAGGTCATTGCTTGCAAGTGTACATCTGGATGTAGGACCCTCAGATGTATATGTAAAAAGCCGGAACTCCTGTTCACATATATATGTAAATGCGATAAAAACATTACAAGCTGTATGAGCTTGAGGCAGTAAATTAACTTATACTAACATATGAAATGGGACTGTGAAAGCATACATTAAGGTTCAAATATTTCAATCTATATTATTTTGATAAAAACAGTTTATGAATTTAGCTTCTATCGTATAAACTGATTCAAAGTGTAAACTAAGTGCATTGTATTCAACAATAGCTTCGCAATTACCAACTTGATTAATATCTTTTTGACGAATTAATCAAGTAAGAGTTTTTTTCTTCTCTTAATAGTGCACAGATTTAGATAAAAAATTATTTATCTTTGACAAACATGTTGTTTATTTAATCTGTTACTATGTTACGAATTGCTTTGATAAAGAAACCCGCATATATTTAGATAGTTGCGATACTATTACATATTTATATTAGAAATATCTTAATTTGGCGGCCATTTTGTTTTCCGCCATTTTGAACTATAAAAAATCATTTGTCAGATGACCAACATATATTTTTGAATACAGCATACCTGATTATACTAAAAGCATATGTAAAGCATATGGGACCAAATGCAAACAAAATGCCTGTACCTCTCACATTTTTTTTTGAAATCTGGACAAGACTAACTTATCTTTAGATTTTTCTTCGAAATATGATGCCAGGAAATAACAGCTATGCCAAAAGTGATTATAGCTAAGAAAGCAGCATTTTCGCTCGTCTCTTTATATAAGTTTAAAATCAGATGTTGTTTATTTCCAGTTTTTCATAAAACCTTTCTGAACTGTGCGATTTAATCAAATTAACGAGAACGGAGAGAAACAAAATAATGTTTTGTCAGAAACTTAACTACAAAAGCATCTCTTTGGTCACAATTTTTTAACTAAAAGAAATGAAAAAGCAAATGAATTTTATAGCTACAAAGAAATCCCGGCATGATCAAATGTTCTCATAACATTTGTGTTAAACCATTCAGCAAAACTGACAAAAGAACAAATTAAAAAGTATATTTAGATTTGTCAAGAAATGTACTTGTCGCTAAAGGGCAAAGTAAATGTAACACGATTATTTCAGAAAATAGGATTATGCATATTTGATTTCTCTTTGTTTTAGAGTGAGCAGGAGGATGAAATAAAATGGTAAGACGTTTTATGCATAAATTGTTACAATTGATTTCACTATGTACACACATTACATGACTTAATTAATTAATGGTCCAAAGGTTTAAACTCTGTTTACAATTGTTTTATAAAGAACGATCTAGGATTGCGTAGTGCGATCCTGTGTTTCTTATTTGAAGACAAAACAGACACTTCAACATAAAGGTAAAATGCTGTTTTGATTTATATTCTAGGTGTCAGTGTTGTGCTGATCCGGCTTGCGATCTTTGTCACAGTGACGATCAGAAACAGGTATAGAACAAATGCATTTTAAACGTGCCCGACAAAAGCAAAACAAGCGGATATTGTCTTTTATTATTATTATTATTACTATTATTATTTTTATTTGACAGATAAAGTTAAATTGTTTGATTCTTTAATTTGTAATGTCTGTTTGTTATGAACAGTCATTGAATGTAGTTGCAGAAGTTGTAAAAATTCTCTAAATCCTAAATAAAATAAATAGCTATTGTGCACGTCACATACAAACTATATATGATAATTCTCAATTGTTAATATTAATCAATCTTACATCAATATTTGTGTATAAGAATATAAAGGAGATACAAGTAGGAATACTTATAGTTTAAAACGTAACACAGCTGCATTTGACTATTGCATAGTAATGGCAAATTAAATTGTCAACAAAAGATGTCACTGAAGTTTGTTTTACTACAAGTATGAGTTATATTACAGGATGGAGTAAACAATTATGATGTACCAATTTCCTTAATTTTTAAATTAAAGATTCAGGTGTAATGTTACTTTATTTACGATGAGTTTAAATAATTTAATCTGTAATTGCATCGGTTATTTACCGTTTTTTCTTGCATACCAGACGGGGATTTCCGGTATTTTTACCGGTGCTGGAAATAAATCCATCTTACAACCCGGGGTGTAAGATTACTCTCGTGCTTTAAATGACGTATTACGAACTACATCAATGTAGAAGATTTATGTAGCTATTTAACCATGCTTAGTATTCTGCTGATCTAAAATTGCCAAACGGGAAATGTCAATTATGGTACAAAATGAAAAGAGAAAATAATTGAATCAAGTATACCAGACAGGGATTTCCGGTATTTTTACCGGTGCTGGAAAATTCCATCTTACACCCCGGGGTGTAAGATTACTCTCGTGCTTTAAATGACGTATTACGAACTACATCAATGTAGAAGATTTATGTAGCTATTTATATTTTATTTAAAAAAAACGGAATAAAAATCCAATACCTTGACAGTTCCTCTTTGTTCCTGATAATATATTTTTCGATTCAAAACACGTTATTTCATTAAAAAAAATCATAACGTTACGCTGCAACTGATAAAACAAAACCGGAACTAAACATTGTTATTGGTCTTTGAAACGCCATGACGTCTTTCCCGTTTACGGACGTTGCTTTCTCGCGCTTTGTTTAAATACGCTTCTGTAAGAAATAGTTCTAAAAATAAAGCCGTTCGATTGATTTTATTTTTATTATTAGTTCTTGATATTGCAAGAAAAAGATTCTGTCACTGGATATAGGTGCAGATGGGAATATCCGGCTCTCTGGTAACTGTTTAGGTGGTAACTCGGCTGGAGCCTAGTAACCGCATAAACAGTTACCCTCGAGACCGGAAATTCCCATCTGCACCTGCAACCAGTGAAAGAATCTTATAATTTGGATTGAAATACCCCTCATTGTTCCGATTTCGGCCATTATGTACATTATATCTATGGAAGCCCTGAAGGGACAATTGACTTCCGTACTTCCTACTTTTGACTTCTAACTTTTGCACTTCTCACTTCCAACTTCTTGACTTCCTACTTTCTACTTTTAACTTCCACACTTCTAACTTCAATACTTCCGTCTTCCAACTTCTTGACTTTCAACTTCTGATTTCCAACTTCCACACTTCTTACTTTCGACTTCCTGACTTCTTACTTCCTTCTTCTAACTTCCACACTTCTGACCTCTAACTTCCATACTTCTGACTTCCAACTTCATTACGTTCGAAGTTGGAAAAAATCAGAAGTCGAAAGTCAGGAAGTTGGAAGTCAGAAGGGCGGAAGTTAGAAGAAAGAAGTGGGAAGTAAAATGTTGGAAGTGAGAAGTGCAAAAGTTAGAAGTCAGAAGTGGGAAGTAAGGAAATCAATTGTCCCTCCAGAGCTTCAATATACATGACAACGTTTAGGATATGATCATATTGAAAACATTCGCCCTAACCTTGGGCGAGTAGCTTCATATGATCAAAACTGTAAAGTAAACGGAAATAATAACTTGCCATTTTCTAATTCAGTTAATCAAGAAAATAAAAGATGAACGAGAATTTTTGAAATATGAGTCAAAGAGATTAAAAGAAGAAAATGAACAACTTACACGAGAAAACGATTCATTCAGAGAAGATCTCGAAAAAATCCAAATATTGCTCACGGACAAAAAGGACGAAGTATCACGTCTACAATCAAATGTCGAACGTCTTGATTTAGAAAAACAAGTAAGATTGTTCATATTTTTATACCAAATAAAGTTCACGTAATTGCATATTTGAAAGGAGAGACTAAAAATTTAAAGCAAATTATTTTTTTTTTATTTTTGATTATCATATGGCACAGAGTTAAAATATTTTAAGAAGTCTGTTATTTTCAGTATTTGTCGTTGCATCAGTTGCTAGTATTTCCCCTTTTATATTGTTCTACCACAGGTGCTTGAAGGTCTCTCATTAAAATATATATGTAGGGTAGATCTCTTTAAGAGATCGTACACCTCTGAAAGAGATCTAGGTTGGCGACTTCACATCTCGGTTCGATTTTATGAACGGCGATTTTGAAGACAAACGATGACGGATTGTAATCAGTTAAACACTATTTCAAAGAAGGAAATTTTACTTTTAAAGAAACTTATGTTATGAGCCATTATTTCAGTTAAAATATACATTTTACACAAAACATACATGAGCAGTTTCTGATATTCGGCCATTGCGTGTTCAGCTTCCGGTAAGTCAGGAGTGAATGTTCAATAGGCATTGCTTAGCAACAGTCTAAGTATCTGTGCACTACATAAGTTAAAGTCGAACATGGTAATTGTTCAGTTGATCCAAAACATGTAACGAACATGCTTAGTATTCTGCTGATCTAAAATTGCCAAACGGGAAATGTCAATTATGGTACAAAATGAAAAGAGAAAATAATTGAATCAAGTATACCAGACAGGGATTTCCGGTATTTTTACCGGTGCTGGAAAATTCCATCTTACACCCCGGGGTGTAAGATTACTCTCGTGCTTTAAATGACGTATTACGAACTACATCAATGTAGAAGATTTATGTAGCTATTTATATTTTATTTCAAAAAAAGGAATAAAAATCCAATACCTTGACAGTTCCTCTTTGTTCCTGATAGTATATTTCTCGATTCAAAACACGTTATTTCATAAAAAATCATATGTTACGCTTCAACTGATACAATAAAACCGGAACTAAACACTGTTATTCGTCTTTTCTGTTTACGGATGTTGCTTTCCCGCGCTTTGTTTAAAGTCGCTGCTATAAGAAATAGTTTTAAATTGAAAGCCGTTCGATTAATTTTATTATTATTATTATTATTGATATCGGTATGCAAGAAAAAGATTCTGTCACTGGTTATAGGTGCAGATGGGAATATCCGGCCGTCTGGTAACTGTAGTTTCGTTACCGCCTAACAGTTACCCTCGAGACCGAAAATTCCCATCTGCACCTATAACCAGTGAAATAATCTTGTAATCTTATACACATTAAAAGACATAATGCTTCCACAGATCACGATGTAAACAATGCTGCAATCACTGACATTTATACAAGTGACGTCATTTGCTATATATTCCGTCAGGGAAAATTGAAAAAAATATATAGAGAGGCCCGTCCAAGACTTAGTGTGTATAACTGCAAAGTCCAGTGAATTTTCTTACGTAGATTTAACCTATGTTTGTCTCTTACTCAAATAATTATTTTTTCCAGTTCTTGCATACTAGAATCTACCTGTTTTCCGTCCATGCATTTTCAAAACTTTAAATTAAATGATTTAAATTAGCCTCGAACTCGTACCATGACGATCATAGTTAAAAATTTTCTCCTGTTAGTAATCTAATTCGTAAACTAATAACTAACACAGGCCTCGCATTTTTCTAATTCGCTATGCTCAAACGTAAATAAATTATTTATCTCATAATCAAAGTAATTCGACGGAAGAAAGGAGAACAAATACATAAATGCATATTTAGGATTTGTTATCTGCAATGTCATTTATCAACATTGGTAACACACACCAACACACCATGCATATACTTTAACACTGCTTTTTTTTAACTAAGCGAAACCTGCACATATTTATGGAGATAATATAACACAAAAAACCTGCAAAAATCAATTTTCTTTAATTCCAAAACGGAAAACTTACATATATGAATTTAGCTCTTAATTTAATTTTAATTTGCCGTATAAAAGTATTGATATAGATTTATCATTACATTATTACATGAAACGCGTATCATAATATACCCTGATTTGGCACAATGAAATGTGCTAAAACCTGCGCGCAAAACATTGGGAAGATATAAAAATCTTCAGTTTTCTTGACAATGAGTACAACTAATTAAGAATAAACATTAAAAAGTTTAATGTCGTTTTGGTTCTCTACACCTGATTCACGTGAAGAACCTGTCATATACTTGTGAATGTCAAGTATAGAATCAATGAAACCTTGTACAGTGCATAATAATATTTAAAAGCATAAAAATCTCAAGTGTTAGTTCGATATGAATTAACGACATTCAGCAAAATTGGAACATCTTTTCAGAAAACAAATGTATTTTAAACAGTTTCCCACTAATTACCACTGCCTAAAACTGCCTTTGAATATGTTTAAACTATCAGCCTTATTTCAGACACGCTCGGAATGTATCACGATAATTTAACTGGGTTATTTTCAAAAATACAACTTCGTTACTTATGTTCCGTGTTAATTGTACAGAATATCGTCACAATATGCATTAGCAGACTATTAATTAACTTGGAGGAAATTTGTGTAGTTTGTATTTTTTGCAATCAATATTTTTCTTTGTAAAATAAACTGTCCTATTTCAAGAAGCATTCGCCACTACTCTGACGGCAGAGTATAGTGGACGCAACTTGACCCCGATGGTTGACCTTTGTATTATAATACATAATGAGGCACAACCTATTATTGAAAAGGAATGTACTTAAAACAAGATCTGCATGAGAAAGTGGAAAGATAAATTTGTGAACTTATAGATAGGTGTATTGGGAAGTTATAACTGATCAAATGTAAGTATACATACTTTGATACTGCACTGTATACAAACTAATTCCATATAAATATACATGACTACCCTAAGCACCCATTATTTCTGTAATGAATTAATTGATATGAATAATCAGCCGAAGGTCAACCATCGCGGTCAAGTTGCAACTACTATATGCCCGTATTAACTTTCAGACAAATATCAAGACCTGCTTAAAAATTGAATGATGAAACTTTACAGTAAAGTCATGTTTAAATAAATTTTCAAGATATGTAAAACTAGTCGGAATTATTTTACTTATAACATACTTTCTTTGAAACAATTGAAACTATTTTTACGGAGTCAATCACGCGTTCACCTAAAATGTCATGTACGGACTTCTCATGATTCTACTGCATTGTTTCGGTCGCTTACGCATAACTTTAAATTTAATCTCTGACAAATGCGTAAGTGTGTCGACAATTTGGCTCAGTGGTTAGAGCATTGGACTAGTATCAGAGCGACTCGGGTTCGAATCCCGCTACAGGCACTTGAGATTTTTGTGTAGACATTAGAAATAGGACAGGTCTGGAAATTCTTATAGACCTCATAAGCGGTCTACAATGTGTTTATAGACCTAATCGGAACAAAGAAGCCGGTAGGTAAATATAATTATTTCCTAATTCGCTATATACACTCAAACGTAAGTAAATTATTTATACAATAACCAAAGTACTAATAAGCTTTGATAATGTGGCAGTTGAGTCCAGTAAGTCCAGGGGTGTTCAAAGATAATCCGTCACAGATCTATTGTAAAGCAAATATTGGATTTACCTGTATTGGAAAATAAACAGTGTCGATTTTATTGAGGTCAACTGCCACATTATCAAAGTTTATTAGTAAATCGAGGGAAAAAAGGAGAACAAATGCATTAATGCATTAATTAGCCTATTTACTGACAGTATGAAGTGTAGAACAAATAGCCTTATGCATCTTCATGAAATCATGCTAGTGTTATTTTGTGTTCAATTATCATAAAAAGCAAGAAAAATAGATAGTATATACGCGGCATTTCAAGACATAGCGTAACTATAATAAGCCATTGTGCAAATCAAGTATTCCATATTCAAAAGATACCCAGATAAATTATATTATATTGGAAATATTGACACAAATGAAAATTTAAATAATACGTGTGTGAAAATATCTGAACAAGGGAAATAACCTCCCCCATCATTCAGATTATCACATCGTCTGATTGGCGCTTGTCCATGCCCTGGCCTTTGTGTAATACAACAATATACCTGCTAAATAATAATCTAATAATATGGATAGTGCAATTGCTATAAAAAATAACAAAATAACTATGAAACTTTAAATCTTGCTCTTGCCCATCGGCTTCGCATAATAAAACTATAAATCTCGGCCTCGGCATAATGCAACTATATTTTGCTTAATCATGATCTTATAAATATCGGTGGTGCAACTGCGATTAGAAAGGACAAAATAAATAAAAAACACATAAATCTCGCCCTTTCCCATCGCTTTGGCGTAATATATATAAATATAAATCTCGCCCACTGGCGCTTGCCCTTACCCTCGGTTTGGCATAATACAACTAAATATTTGCTAAATCATAATCTTATCAATATGGATAGTGCAATAGCGATGAAAATTGACACAAAAGCTATTGAAACATATACCTCACCCTTGCCCATCGGCCTGGCGTAATAAAACTATAAATCTCGGCCATTGGCGCTTGCCCTTGTCCATCGGCTTGTGTAATACAACTATATTTTGCTATATCATAATCTTATAAATATGGGCGGTGCTACTGCGATTAGAAATGACAAATTAACCATAGAACCATAAATCTCGGCCTTGCCCATCTGCTTGGCATTATACAACTATAAATCACGCCCACTAGCTCTTACCCTCAGCTTGGCATAATACACCTATATATTTGCTAAATCATAATCTTATAGATTTGGATAGTGCAATTGCGATAAAAATTATAAACCATAAATCTCGGCAACTGGCGCTTGCTCTTGACATCAGCTTGGTGCAATACAACTATATATTTGTATTTGTATTTTGTAAATATGGGTGGTGCAATTGCGATTAAAATGACAAGATAGGTACAGGACCATAAATGTCTCCATTACCCATCGGCTTGGCGTAATGCAACCGTAAGTCTTTTTTCACGGGCGCACGCCCTTGCCCTCAGCTTGGCCTCATACAACTATAAATCTCAACCCCATCCCACCACCACATGAAAACAATAACATTTCGAGAAACGTAAGTGCGAGTGTGATCGGCGCAAAATTAACAGTTCAATGAAACTTGAAACCATGCATCGCATGATGTCACATTTTTTGCCTTGTAGATAATAAATAAATAGTTTAAAGAGTAAGATAAAATATATCTCGATATTTCTTTTAATTAATATTTTATTTATCATGTTAATACTTCTTCCAATTAATATATTTACTCTTTGAATTCATTTACCAATTCAATAAAGATTATATTTAGGTAAAACATGTTGGAAAAAACCCAAAGATGGGATGTAACGCGACCATTGACGCAAGCAGGGAGTAACTGATATTTTTTATCATGACCAGACTGTGTGTCTAACGTTAAGGTATGAGATTTCTGATATTAAATGTGTTGGATATGACAATCCTCCTGTGACAAAATATATTGTTATACGTTCATAACGGTCCTTACCGTATTACCGGATAAGGCATTTACACAATAATTTTATTTACTCCATAGTTAACTCGTGGCGTCACGCAATGGCTTAGACGATGAATAGAATGTTGTTGAAAATGTTGATTTTGTGTTAGTCTGTAGGGTGGCAGCGCCAAGTAACCATAGTTTCGTGTATATTTTAGTTACCCTTAGATAATTACACCACCGTATCACACACACATTCTGTTTTTCTAAATTTTCTTGTTTATATGTGGTCGGTGTGGTGAGAATGCATTGTACTCCTGGTGTTTTGATATATAGAGGGGGTCACTTTCTGTTTAGACGGTGTCCGACTCTTGACTCGTAGTAAATCATTTATCATCTTCTCATCGTTGACCTTTTCATACTGATGTACTGAGTTCTTGACTCCTATTTTATCAGCAGTTTAGATACGTTTACCACAGTCTTTGTAACATATTTGGGTATATCCCACTCTGAGAAATACAATTTTTAACAAACATCTAGCTGAAATGAAAATGCTGATGATCGTTTGTAATCATTGAATTCCTTGAGAATGTTCACTGAAGCTGGTTAAACCCTATGACCGGATTCAGTAAAAGTTCTTTCGGCTCCACTGCTACTAAATCAGCTATGGGACAAATAGCTCCTGTGTTCCCAGGATAGGGTTTTAACTCGGAACTAAGGATGAGGTTACCTCGAAAGAAACCTAGAGAGTTAGGACAGAGGTGCTGGGACATTGGCACTCTCTAAACGAACCACAGCACCATGTAATATCACTATGACTACCCAGCAATCCGGTATTCAACAATGTGGTGCTGAATCTCTGAGGTCCCTCCATGGGGATTCAGTGCCGGGCTCTGAGCCTCGACAGAGTCCACCCACAGCTACTAGGGGTCCATCCTTCAATCCACAACATGCAAAGAGAAGAAGGAGGAACATACCAAGGAGAAGAACCAATCCGCATCAGCCTTTCAGGTTGATGCATTGGAATGTGGAGGGTGTCTTCAACAAGAAAGCTGAACTTGAGCATATCCTCCATGAGAAGGAATAATGGAATAAGTTTCGTCTGAAACAAACAATGGAACGCAATTGAAACAAAATGATCGACTAATCATTTTAATATAGTGGCAATGAAATGATGTCGTATACAAGTTCAAAAATCAATTGGTTAAAACTTACAAATAAGAAAACGGTTGCATCAGAATGATTAATATCATGAGATGTTACATCAAAGATTCATATTGATTGTTTAATTTATGATTAAAGAAATAAAGGATAAATCCTTAAAACTATGTATACATTCATAATTACAAAAGCACTTCTTTCAATATTGTACATTAAATTGTACTATTCAATGCATTAGATGAAACTTGTTATGTTTTAGTTACTGAAACACTTACAAAAACAAACTGTTATAGATATTGCTTATTCGAAAAAGTAACCCCACTTGAAAACGAATTTTCGTAAAAGATACTTTACCACAAGGTCTCGGCAATAAATTATGGTTGAACTTTGCTAAATTACTGAACACAAATTTTGTGGAGCTTCTAACTTCCTTAACCGTACCAGACATACCACAAATTGATGAGCACAAAGAAGCTGTGACAGTCCCAATACTTGCAGAGCACACAAAAAGGTAGTGACATTTCGTCACCACGTGGTATTCCGCCACTTGCATAGCACATATAACTTATGTACCATTCCGCTACTTGCAGAGCATAAAAAGTGGTAACATTGCGTCAACACGTAGCATTCCGCCATTTGTAGAACACATAGATAAAAGATAGCATTCTGCCACTTGCAGATCACAAAAACGATGGCATTCATTCACCACGTGGCATTCCACCACTTCCAGAGCACATAAAAAATAAGCAGCATTCCGCCGCTTGCAGAGCACATATAATAATGGTAGCATTCACACACTTGCAAAGCAAAACAAGAAATATCTTTAAAAAAATGATCGGCGTGATGTAACTGAAGCACAAGTTATATATGGGCAGAAACCTGTATTTTAAATCTTTTGGCAATGTTGAAAGGGGCCTCTGTGGAGATTTGAATAAATGAGGACAGTAGTTCTGAAAAAGACTGTATTTAGAAATTGTTGAGGGACACACGACGGACACCAAGCAATCACAAAAGCTCACTTTGAGCCTTTGGTGCTTAAAAGATGGAAACAGTAAGCAAAAAATATTGAAATACGTTCTATACTTCATTTCTGGAATTGTTGGAAGCAACATCAACCCTTACCCTACTTCATCTATCATTCAGAATATGTACAGTACTGTTTTCACCGGAAAGATTAATTTAAAATTAAGAGTCTAAATTTTAACAGTATCGGACATGTTGTTGCAGGTTAGTAATGATTGGCACTGGTTAGAAATTGTTGCTGTAATGCAGGGTAAGAGTTAATGACTGTATAAAACAAATAACCTTTTTGTATAAAACAAAACTTAAGGAAAGGAAACTTAACAAAACAGAAATAACTTAACAAGAAAACTTAACAAAACAGAAATATGCCCGAATAAGCAGATGAATATTTAATTAGACACACCTGTTCAAGTGGTACGCATACAATCCGATGGTGCTGTACTTATATATGGTATAGATGACAAACGCGTTGTCATTTCAATCAGTGTCACACATGACTCAGAGTGAAGCATTTTCAGCCTTTCCCCAAGTCAGCGCCACTCTTACAAAATCTCCCATTATGGCTGAAAATACCGAGAATACCTTACCAAGCAATCCGTTTGGTACATTATTCAGGCGGTATAAGGGCATACGAGGTCATAAAATTGTGCTTAATACGGCACGCCGAAAAAGTGGGGACATTTCGCCACTACGTGGCATTCCGCCACTTGAAGGCACATTAAAGAATAAAATAGGTGGCATTTTACCAGATCACATAAAAAGTGTTCTTCCGTTACTTGCAGAGCATAAATAATAACATTCAGTCGTCATGTAACAATTTTCGCCTGCGAATACACACAAAGCTATGAAATAATCTAGTACGTCAAAACAAATGAATTGTTGAAAATGAATAACATTGAATTTATTGTATTCTAATAGAAATATTGAAAATATTAATTATTTGATAATATTATTGAATTTTTAAAACACAATATCTAGAATATAAATACAATATTAATACATGTACTACAAAGAAATCACTTATCACAACATAAGTAAATGTTTATAAGTCTAAGTTCAAAGAGACAAGACTGAGAGACGGTCTTAGTAGTATAACAAAGACGTCTTATATATAGATAAAATGTCAGTATCCGTATAAATAGTATCTTTTTAAAAACGAAAACACTCTTCTAATTTGCTCTTTACCGAGGCATCTGCTACAGTAAACGAACATTCAATTGATTTGCAGAAGTGTGTGTGAAACTTTATGATATCATTTGATAAATTATCTGACAAAAGCAAGTACTTATCGTCATCACTTTGAAAATCACTGGCATTGTTTATCTGTTGATTCTTTGATGAGTGGATTGAACTTGACAGTCGAGAGAAGTTACTTCCCATGGGTCCTGTAAAGGTTGCGTTCTGTGCAAATGATGACTGTAATCTTGATTAGCAGCCGGAAGCAAAATGACCAGAGTTCCCACATGAGAAGCAGACGAATTTCTTTAGAATGAACCGTCCCTGTTGTCCCACCATGTCGTCCTGCATTCTTGCGTAAACCACGAAAAGACTAAGAGAAATATACTGAAATACGTAAATTTTGATATACCTTTAATATCTCGAGTAGTTTCTGTATAATTGAAGTGTTTGATAAAATTCAAAAGCTTAAAAAACAAATATGACAAGATTCATCAAAACAAATAGAACCATGACGAAATTGTCTTAATTTACATTTAGATTGTTTTTCAGTTTGTAAATGAATTGATTTTATGCAATCATTTAGTAACTATGTAATATATGTGAATATGCAATACTAACTTGATTACATGTTATGGCCTATAAACAGCTCTCGTACAGTATAAACTACATAAACGGACTTTTTTTTCACATATAACATCATAAAAATAACATTGGAACACCTGAATATAATCAATTCTGAAAATTTCAATAACCTTTACGTACATCTGCAATTCTTAGAGGCTCACCCGCTTAGCTCCGTAGGTAGAGCGTTGGTATACCGATCGTGAGTTCGATCCTCGTGATGGGCGAATGTTCTCCTTGACTATTTGATAAACGACATTTTGTCTGAAATCATTAGTCCTCCACCTCTGATTCATGTGGGAAGTTGGCAGTTACTTGCGGAGAACAGGCTTGCACTGGTACAGAATCCAGGGACACTGGTTAGGTTAACTTCCCGACGTTACATGACTGAAATACTGTTGAAAAAAACGGCGTAAACCCGAAACAAACAAACAAAGAAACAATTATTAGAAATAACTATAGCCTGAAATATATAAATACATAATAAACAAAAAGTACAAATAGACGGACGTTCGAAATGAAGACCCTTTCATTACTAGTCAGGCGCGTTAACTTTAGAACACTTGATCTTTTACGTAAGACATGAGTTAAAGTGATATACATGTATAACTTTACATTACAATTAACTGGAACGAATGCCAGATGAATTATGACTGTTTACATGTATCTCGGGGTTGTGTCAATTTTTTTTCCATTTTGCCATGGGCCTTTCCGCAGTCCTACGAATCTATTTTTCATAGTCGGAGTCACTGGCAACATGTATTTGTTCATACTCAGTTACCATGGACAACCAAGGCAGTAAGGAATATGTGATTCAAACAACTTATTTTTGTGATTTAATTTTTGCTGAGCTTTAATCAAACACTCTTCAGCTTTAGAAGCATTTCTGAGAGTTATGGCTTTATAAGTAGTATCAACCAGATCTGAAATTTCAGAATCAAATTGATACTGTTTCTTATTAAAATGCTGATGAAAGAAATAAAATTATCACTTCGTACCTTCTTCCTGACGTTTTCAGGTGTCTACTCAGAATCCTTTTTCAGATCACGTTTTAAATATGAGAATTCTTCGTCAAAAAATCCTTTCAGTATCAAAACAACCTGTGTCCTAAATTCAGATGATTTTTCGTCGCAATCTTCTTGATCGGACATTCAAACTTCATAAACTTGTTTTTGCTGCCAAATGTTAATCTCAAGTGGAAATAAAGTAAGAAAAGAAACTATATATACTTACAGAAATGTTCAAAACCCGCTAAAATATATACAATAGAAACCAATGAAGTATAAAGTTAATTCAAGAAACTTAATATCGAAACAATGATAATTACATATCTTCAAGCTGTAATTACATCATGAATAATGCGTCACGATTTTTAAAACTGCTCGGTTTTTTTTTTCAGAGTAAACAAACGTGCCTTTGACTGTAATCGGCTTGGTATATATGCAGGCAGTTTTTACAAAAATTGTTCAGTCACATCTCTTATTTGGTTACAATTATTAATGATGATTTTATGTTTTTTTCCTTTTTGTTTCTTTGTTGTTTTCTTTTCCTTTTTTTTACAAAAGTGGCTAACTTAAGATTTTACAACCGGCAGCTGGAAAAGGTATGGTGGACTACCAATGTGGTGTTTTTGGTAGTGTAAAGTAACTGTAAAAATAAACGAAATTTATATTCTTCCTGTTGGTTCTGCTAAGCGTAATATAAGATGAATGATTTTGTTTTCTTCCGAAATGTTTTTTCAGTGTTTTTTTACAGTGATAACTAATTTTATGTTCGCGTTATCAGACGGTAAAAAGACTAAAAATAACGTGATTTACTTGCCAATCTGTACTATTCCATAGTATATTAAGTAGGTGGGATATGGTAATACATATATATCTATTGATAGAACTTCAAATGCCTGTGGTTCGATATACTTAGTAGTTTTGTATTAATAGAGTTTTGTGTTGACTGTTCCCTTTAAAGCAGAAGGCTTCAGTTTGAAGGAGGTTTAATTTTTTGAATGAGTTACATATGAAAAGCACAAACATGTGTTCAAATTCGATAGGATCGGTTTTCCATTTTTTTAATTATTGATTTTTTTATTTGATTAATTATTATCAAAGTATTTATGCTTTTTATGTATATAAATGTTGAATATATATATATTGTTATATCGCAGAATTGTAGCATTTTGTGACACAGGGATTATTCTCTTTTTGTATATAAAATTTGCTCTGAAAGTGAATCATGGTAAGAGTATAATATAAAACAGGACTAAAACCTTACTATATACATTTTTTCAACTTTATATATATTCAGAAAATCCATGGTGATTAGATTATTTGTAAGTTTCAAATGAAATGAAACAACTTAGAGCAGAACACTTACTACCGGCACAAAAGTTAAGACAAAATGCGGACAAAGCTCAGACAGAATTAAATACCAAACTAGAATGATAACTTACTATGTATATTCTTATCCAGCGACTCATGACAACAAAAGATGAATGTAAGGTTTGGAGGAATAAGTCAAAGAAATTAACAGATGAAAACAATCAACTTAAAATAATGATTTCATCGCTCAGTGAAGATTTCGAAAATACAAAGATATTGCACAAGGACAAAGTATCACGTCTACAATCAAATGTAGAGCGTCTTGAATCAGTAAAACTAGTAAGATTACTAATAATTTGACGCATAATAATGTTCATGTAACTGCATATTCTCATGACATAGTGTAACATTATTATCAGACACGAAACATCAACAGGTTGCATAAACTATTACAGGAGAGACTAAATAATGATTTGTAAAATATTTCGTATATTTTGATTGTTACATGTCTGGGAGTTAATGTTATTTAACGAAGGGTGAGTCTATTATTAGCTCACCAGAGCCAAAGGCTCAGGGTGAGCTATTCTGATCAGTCTCGGTCCGTCGTCCGTTGTCCGTCGTCAGTAAACTTTTAATTTAAACGACATCTCCTCATAAACCGCTAGGCCAATTTCATTCAAACTCCAGAGGAATGTTCCTTGGGTGAAGCTCTATAAAAGTTGTTCAAAGAATTGAATTCCATGCAGAATGCCATGGCAAACGAAAGAAAAAAATAAAAATCTTCTTCTCAAAAACCAGAAGCCTAGAACTTAGATATTTGGTGTGAAGCATTGCCTAGTGGACCTTTACCAGGTTTGTTCAAATCATGACCCCGGGGGCAAAATTGACCCCGCCCCAGGGTCACTTGATTTTACATAGGAAAGTCTTAAAAAATCTTCTTCTCAAAAACCAGAAGCACTAGAGCTTAGATAGTTGACATGTAGCATTGCCTAGTAGACCTCTACTAAAGTCGTTCAAATCATGACCCCAGGTCAATATTCACTTGCTTTTACATAGATTTCTATAGGAAAATCTTCCCCCCCCCCCCCCCCCCAAAAAAAAAACAAAAAAAAAACAGAAGGTCTAGAGCTTAGATAGCATGTAGCCTAGAAGACCTGTACAAAATTTATTTAATCATGACCACGCCTTAGGGGTCATTTGAATTTACTTAGGGAAATCTTCAAAACTTTTCTTAAAATAAACCAGAAGGCCTAGAGCTAAGATATTTCTCATGTAGCATTGCCCAGTTGACCTCTACAATAATTGGTCAAATCATGACCTTGGGGTCAAATTGACCCCGCCCCATGGGGTAACTTGATTGTACATAGAAAAAAACTTCAAAAGTTTCTAAAAATAAACCAGAAGGCCTAGAGCTTAGAAATTTGACATGTAGCTTAGCCTAGTAGACCTCTACAACACTTTTACAAATCTTGATCCCCAGGGTCAAGTCCCAGGGGTTACTTGATCTTACATAGGGAAATGTTCATAACTTTGCTAAAAATAAACCAGAAGGCCTAGATATTTGATATGTAACATTGCCTAGTAGACTTCAACAAACCCCGTGGTCAAAGTTGACCCCGCCCCATGGATCACTTGATTTTACATAGTAAACCCTTCAACAATTAGATATTTGATATGTAACATTGCTTAGTAGACTTCTACAAACTTTGTTCAAATCATGACCCCCGGGGTAAAATTGGCCCCGCCCCAGGGGTCACTTGATTTTACATAGGTAAATCTTCATTTTTTTAAAAAAAAAATAAACCAGAAAGCCTAGATCTTAGATATTTGACTTGTAGCATTGCCTAGTAGACTTCAAAAAAATTTGTTCAAATCATGACCCCTAGGTTCAAATTGACCCCGCCCCATGGAGTTACTTGATTGTACATAGAAAAAGCTGTAGATTTTTAAAAAAAAAAGAAGAGAAGGCCTAGAGCTTAGATATTTGACATGTAGCATTGTCTATTGGACCTCTAAAAATTTGTTCAAATCTTGACCCCCTAGGGCCAAATTGACCTAGCCCCAGGGGTTACTTGATTGTACATAGGAAAATGTTCATCACTTTGCTGAAAATAACCCATCAGGCATCAGTCCTTACATGCATAATTATTATTTTCTTGCTTGTATGATATTGAATACATGCTAGTTTTATTTGAAGCAGTTTAAGTTTTTGAATGGATTACATATGAAATGGAGCACAGAAATATTATAAAGTTTGAAATTATTTCTTTATAATATTAATGTATTATATACATGTAGTTATGTAGCGGAATTGTAGCATTTTGTAACAAACAAAAACAAAAACAAAACAAAAAAAGACAGGAAATGCGCTCAGTGTTTTACAAAAGAAAATAGATCTAATAAAACTCTTTTTTATGGGGAATCATTAAAGGAATATAATATAACCAAGAATTAAACATTTATGCGTTATTTTAATCCAGCTTATTGTACGTTCAGAAACAAATGATGATAAAATTATTCAAAGTTTAGTCGGACAGATTTAAAATGAAATCAAACAACTTACAGCTGACCATTTATTATCTTGACAATAAATTGCTGGTAAAGCTCAAGAAGCATTTAATAATAAACAAGAGATAAGAGGTAAGGGTAAATTACCTTGCCAAGAATAATAATTTGCCATGTATATTCTTATTTAGAGTTTCATCATAATTCAAGATGAAAGAGATTCTTGGATCAAAACGTCGATGCAATTAAAGAAAGATCTCGAAAATGCAAAGACATTGCACAATGACGAAGTATCACAACTTAAATCAAATATGGAATCAGAAAAACAAGTAAGATATCTTATATTTTCATAACAAATTAAATTGGACATATCTGCATATACTCATAACATAGTGTAACGTGAATTGTAATTATCAGACATAAGCATCGACATTGAAGTATGTAAGACTACGAGTTTTTTTATTACAGACGAGACTAAAGAGTGTGATGTAAAATATTTCGTTTATATTTTTGATTGTCATATGGCTCTGAGTTAATGTCATTTTAAAAAGGGCAAATATATTATTTACAGATTTTAACATAACTGCATAGTAATTATCAGACATAAGCATTAACATTGTAGCATGTTTGACTACTAGTTTTTTTATTACAGAAGAGACTGAAGAGTGTGATGTACAATATTTCGTTAATATTTTTGATTGTCATATGGCTCTGAGTAAATGTCATTTTAAAAAGGGCAAATATGTTATTTACAGATTTTATCGTTGCACCGGTTACTAGTAACAGTTTTATATTGCTAGAGTTCTTTTTAGCTGTTACTCTTTAAGCATCTGTCCTGAAATGCACAATTATCTTTGTCTTGATTTTATAGTTTTGATTACTTGCGAGTTTAAATCGAAGCTCCTTAAAAGGTTTATGTACGGAAAGCACAGAAATGTGAAGTTTGATTGGATTCATTATACATCTTTAAATTTCTTCTATGCTTGTTTATCAATATGAATATAAAATATACATGTTGTTATGCAGCGGACCTGTAGCATTTTGTGACAAATACAGGACATAAACTCTTTCTTAAATAATGAAAAGAATACAATATAAACAAGAATGAAACCTTTCTATGTACATTTTTATCCAGCTTACTATACATTCTGAAAATAAATGTTGATAAGATTATTTACAGTTTAGTTGAGAAACTTAAATGAAATTAAACAACTTACAACAGATAATTATTACCTATAAATGACTATAAAATACGGGAACAGCTTAAGTAGCATTTAATAATAAACAAGAAAGTTGCCATGTATATTCTTATTCAGCGTTTCATGATAATTCAAGACGAAAAGGATTCATGGATAAATAAGACAAAGGAATTAAGACAGGAAAACGGCCAACTAAAAGAAGATCTCAAATGTACACAGGAACAACTAAAATCAAATGTCGGTCGTCATGAATCGGAAAAACAAGTAAGATTGTTTTATTTATTATTTTTTTTTTTTTTTTGGATTTAACGTGGCACCGACACATGATAGGTCATATGGCGACTTTCCAGCTTTTGTGGAGGAAGACCCCAGGTGCCCCTCCGTGCATTATTTCATCACGAGCGGGCACCTGGGTAGAACCACCGACCTTCCGTAAGCCAGCTGGATGGCTTCCTCACATGAAGAATTCAACGCCCCGAATGAGGCTCGAACCCACATCGATGAGGGGCAGGTGATTCGAAGTCAGCGACCTTAACCACTCGGCCACGGAGGTCCCTCAAAACAAGTAAGATAATTCCCATATTTATGCCAAAAAGATTCACATAACTGCATATACTCATAAGGTTATTCCAAACTATGTGCTTGGTTATCGGATTTGTCTCAAAGTTAATAGGAGTGAGCTTGTGACTTTTCGTATTATTGCTCCTCGCCAGCACCAAAAACAGGTGAAATAAAAATGTTTTATTTGCTCGCTCACAACTACTGTTTTTGGGAGGGGGTGTAATTTCGATTACCAAGAAATCAACTTGGTGTGGCCTAATATATACATATATATATATATATATATATATATAGAGAGAGAGAGAGAGAGAGAGAGAGATGTTTGTATATATATATATATATATATATATATGTGTGTGTGTGTGTGTGTGTGTGTGTGTGTGTGTGTGTAAACGCAGCCAACTGGGTAATTTCGTATGAATACACACCAACAAACCGGGGATACGCCACGAACCGGGGAATTCCACAGTTCAGTCTAACAATACCACGTTAATCCTGACCTTGAAATTAGTCATCTCTCGAAATTTGAGCCTATTCTGAGCGATGAAAATTTATTCCCCGGTTTGCAGGTTCTAGTCATACACATATCTCACACACAATTAGAATTTTACCAGAGTGTGTATCCTACGCAATTTTCTACAGTTCCCCGGTTAACCTGTATGCAACTCGTAGTACATACACACCAAGGTTTAAATCATTATCACTGATTTAACACATGTTTTCGTCATCTTAAGCTCATGGGTGAAATAATAATGTTGATCATTAATTACTTACTAATTATATATGTTTTCACCTTCACAAGACGATATTATATATCTATGTTTCCGAATACCTTGTCCGGCTTATCGTTTCACCATTTCGCTGTAATTGCTATGTTAAAAAAATGATTTGATAATAGAAATATTAAATTGAGAATAGGAGCATCACTCAAATAATACCGTGTATTTATGATCTTTCAATATATATTTCATTTTGCAAACTTTCAACTTCAAGCGGTGCTTATATATGCATTTTTTCCGGAAATATCTGTCAGTATTAGATCTATAAAGAATTTCTTCAAGCTGTTCACAACAGTTAAATGGAATATGTTAACAGATGACACCACTACACTATATTTCAAAGTCTCTAGTTTTAAAAAGAACGTCGGTTACCCGCTCAAAGAAAATACTATAAAAGCGTTGCATATTTAAGCAATATGAACGTACTGAATAAATTTTGTTCGAATTAATATAATTTTTCCACTTTATTTACATTTCTTTAATTCTTCTAAATTCTTGATATCATATATATCTTTATTTACATTTCGTTAATTCTCCCAAACTGTTTATATCATTTATTTCTTCATTTTAAATATACTTATGGTAATTCATCGGTATATAAACGGCCTATTACCGCTAAACTGAAATTTACGACTTGCAACTTACATCGGGCATAAATACTTATTTTTAATGAACTTGCTAAGTATACTTATAGGGTGTAGGTATGGGCACCCGAACAGTCCATTGGTATTTCAGCGGGATTCACACGGTCCTATGCCCTGTTTGGGATTATGTGCGATTTCATTAATAAGCCAATTCTTTTTAAATTTTTCAACATTTCAAACCTTCATCTATACATAAACAATTGAGTGGTATTTATCATATCAATAAAAGCTATCGAATAATCTTAATCATTTCCTGTATAGGTACAGCAGTACTTTAAGATTTTTCGATAAAAAATGAACTTGACACTAAATTTCTGACGAAAAAAAGGTTGTCGGATAAGTCATTTCTTTTTATTTGGCCATATAACGCTACTGATTGAACAATACTTTTTTCATTCACAAAGCCAGTACCTTAGTTTTATTTGAAATGCAATAATTAGATTTTTCAGCTATGTTTTATTTCATGTATTTTGTAAATATTCGCACTAACTTATATTTGTCTCTGCCAAATAGCGGTTACTTCGGGTACAAAGTTGATTTTTACATTGAATATGTTGCATTTTAGTAACGTTTAATTTAGGGTCTCGGGTTTATTCATCTTCAGCCGACATAGGTGCTTATAATCGGTTAAAGGCCAAAGTTTGCATGTCTCTCGAGGCTTCCTTTTGGTTAAGGGAAAGAAATAAGTTGCATAACTCTAACTTCACTTCAACAGTTTAGCAATAAAATACAGAGTTTTTGGTCCCCCAAAAGTAAAGTAGATACTTATACCTCTCAAATTACTGTGCTGCATTTGAAAAACGGCTGCATTTTTTATGTTCAATACCTCTTACGATGTTTATATAATCAGCTGTCTACTAGTAATGCAATTATGTATGTCAAGGGTAATAAATACCGCAAAGCCGAGATATTTTAACACAGTTTTATTTATGAAGTATTTGTCAAATTTAGAGACCACAATAATCATAACATTAGTACATTATCTGATTGGTTTTATCTACTACACATCAAAGAAAAGGATACAAAGATCCTACTCCAGTACGTTGTTAATACAGTTTAAACAAGCCTAGATCATAGCTAACTCGTGCAATTATCTTAACACGGAATTTCGCGCGGTTTTTGTTCAGCGGTCGCCATGTAGAAATTCATGTTACAAAAATGTTTCAACAAAGCATAGGCTACGAAGTGTGTTGTACATGTCCGAAATAATTGTAGTTTACGACGGTTCTAATAAAATGATAATACTGCGGCTGCACGGGCTTATTAACATTTGACAAAATATGGAGATCGTGAGATACCAACTAAACACATGGAAAACCATGGCAAAACAATATTTATCTTATATTCTCATGCAAAAAGAACAACAACAAAAAACAACTTAATAAAATTAGATGTTCATGTTACGGACAGATATACCCTGTAGAAAAATTGTCACCAGAACCTGCAACCTGAAGCACATTATTTTAGTACTTATAGTTCTACAGAACCGTCAGGGATTTGCTATATTTTAATAAGCGTCTTATCTTTGTAAACTATCGCTTTTAAGTTGTAACACAAAAACGAAAGTTTCTGTTTGTCGAGACCATTGATATATCAAGTGTTATCATTGACGGTCTCGTATATGTGTAAAGTATGAAATCTCAAAGTCTCAGTGCGTTACAGACATACCAAGGATAATTTTTACAATACATATGCTCATTAACCAAAAGGAGAATTTTTCCTGCCACTGACATTCCTATCTTTCAATTATAAGTATGAATATGGCATACAATTATCTGCACATGATATTTTCTTCAACTTCAGGTCCGTAGAAAAACAACGTTTTAAGAAATTTTGTTTGATGGATCAGTTTTGTACATTCAATGATATATCACACCGTATGTATATTGCGATAGCACTTAATGTGGAGTTTTTGGGGAACGAAGAGCGAAAAAGATTTGTGATTGAACTGACAGTGCTGATGAAATAAAAACAAAAACAGTAATCTACAGACGAGTTCCCAAGGTGTCAGAAAATACAATATGTTATGCATTGAATGAATTCAGATATCTTCATAACTTATCACACATGTACTAATCGTTAATGGAAACTTGAAAACAGAGAAATTTCATTACCGGGGTAGTGACAAAAAAGGATTTTTATTGAATAGAAAGCTTTCAAATACATAACGACATTATTCATTGTTACATATAAGATTATTTCATATTTCATTCATGTAACTGACCAACACAAAATAAGACATTTCCCTATTCGATGACACACTAACGCTGTATTTATTATAGGTGCAAGTACATTTATTTTAGTTTTGACCGTGGCATACATATGCTTTACTGGTATTAACAGCATTGAAATACTTGTTTTTTCTGGGAAATACAAATATATCATAATCATGACAATACTTAGGACTTAAAAGTTTGGATAAAACAACAACAATCTCAAATGCATTTAAAATACCTATGACTGATTATATTTTACTCTTCCTTGATCAGAATGATTTTAACACGAGCATTTAGTTACTATATGAAAGTGTTATATACGTCTGCATTTGATAGAAAATACTAATATATACTTTGTATTGCGGAAACTGCAGCTGTTTCTTCATTCTCCTACCTTTGTAATTATACTATATATACATTTTCGTGATTGAAACTCTAGTAAGTATTGTTTGCAATAAAAAAAAATCATGTTCAGTTTCAAAAAAGAAAATCGTCACAAAATTGGGAAAAAGATTTTCCCAGTGTGGGATCCGAACTCATGACCCTCACACATTCTGAAAGATTAACTATGTAAAGTAAACGTACTAGTGAAGCCTCGTTTTCTAAAAATAAGATAGAAACAAAAACATTTTATACGAAAATATATTGGTAACCAAATATATATGACCGGAAATGCTGTTTGTTTAATTCTTTGTTAATACTAATTGCGATATTCTCAGGCAAGAAATAACAATTTTCATGCAAAAATCAGGGACTGCGTATCATTGCGGAGGTTGAATGAACAATTCCCCGATATTTAATTCTTGTTTCCTCATATCAAACCTGAAATGTTACTTTGCAAATAATGCGCAAAAGTCTTATTCTAAGAAAATCAAGTTTTCTTAACCTGTTATCGGAGAAAATAAATGCTTTGTCACTGTTATCTTCCTGATTAAGGTTATGTGCTATCTTATTCAAATTAACTACCTCGATAACTCTATTGTTTTCGTCTTAATTTTAACACAAAGGACCATGTATGATAAGGGGTGTTTTGGGCCCCCATTCCAAATTTGTTTAAATATGTATCAACAACTTGGCAAATGTATGTATTTTCTCATTTCAGTTGCCAAATTTCTCAAATACTCCATTAAATTCATAAATAATAATTTATTTGTGTCTGTGTGTTTGTAAATATTTGATTGATTAGGGGATATACGTAAAGAAAATTAAAAAACAGTGGCGATTTTATTTACCTAAATTAAAAATTTTCACGATAAATAATTATTACAATAGTGTACAATTCTTTATAAAATTAGAAAACTGCCGTATAAAATTTGAAATAGTGCAGAAATTAAGGGAGATAACTCTTCCCCTACTCAAATCAGCCATTTGTAATGGAAAACTTGGTTTTCTTTGATTTTTTTTTTCGAAATTAAGACATGTAGAGTGGTTTGAACCGTTTTATGTCATAGTCTTCTATTTTCAATTACCACTTGAATAATCCAAACTATAATAAATTAAACGACTCGTTACCATGGTAACGGAATGTCCATGAATATAACTTCACGTAAATGAAGAGTCTGAGCTCAATTTCTTTGCCCTTTTCATCATATAATTCTTAAGTTACCTCTACATGTAGTGTTCTCTGTCAGTGTTTCATCTCAAATGACTTCTGGTTTGCCCTTTGTCTGTCTGGGTGTCTATCTGTCTGTCTGTCACTCAATCCGTCTGTCAATCTGTCAGTTGCGATCATACAATATTCAAAAAATAAAGTATATTTATGATGTAACCTAATATATATATAATATATATAATGTAATCATGTGTATATATATTGAATATTTATATTCTTTTGTTTCTGTTTTCCTTTGATGTTTCATTGGTAACAACACGTCTAATGTAAGACAAAGGATTCCTTTAATGATTTTGAAGGTGCAATTGTCAGCTACGATATACAGGTTTTACAAACTCTTTAAAATTATATTTATATTTTCCGTGGTGCACTGGAGAGTTTGGAAATATGTCACAGTTTCAAATCGAACATCAGATTTCTTTCTTTCATTTATTTGCTGAGCATGCGCAGTTACTACCAGGAGTGGTTTCAACCAATCACGCCGATCTTATGCTCAAGCAGTATCTAAGTAAAGTACTGGCTAAAATGAATAAAGACGATATTGCATGACTTTGATTAATATAGACTTATTCCTGTAATCGGATGTATCAGGAAATTATAATACAAGTATTCCTTATTATTCGGCACCGATATCAAGAAGGACGCGGTCAAGCTTTACATGGTCGATTTTGACTGGTTCACGATGATTTATCGCGAAACGCCGCTGAATGGCTGAAACCTTTTACCTGTAGTGTAACAAAACTAAGAATATCGGCGAAATATGCCAAAGGTTCAACTAGCCGGTTCTAGTGTGGGGCGGTGGTGGTGATTTTTGCGTGATATGTTTCACACTTCATTACCTCTCATGAACAGATTCAACTTAACCAAGTCTGCTATTTTTCATTGAAATAAATCAGAGGTTCGTCACAGTCCCAAATCGAACCTCAGATTTCTTTCTTTCATTTACTAGTACTTGGTGAGTATGAGCAATTACTACCGGGAGTGGTTTCAGCCAATCACGCCGAATTTATGATCAAACAGTATCTAAGTAAAGTATTGCTAAATATGAATAAATAAATAACCTTTTACCTGTAATGTAACAAAACTAAAACTATCGGCGAAATATACCAGAGGTTCAACTGGGGAACCATAGTAAACCTCTGGTATGCGAAAATGGCTATTATTACATAATCTTTTATAATCTCCGTTAAGTTTCAGTCTAACCTAAAACGTCAATATTTTTCCATATTGACTTTCAAATTTCATATCGGGTGTGTCTCGTCATTTGTGACGTCAGTTTTATGTTTGTCGTTGCGTTTAAAAGTTCTTTCCCCGGCGATATTTCAGCTTTACACGTGCTTAAGAACAAATTAATATCATTATATAATATTCTAAGTATACTAGTAAATGCGCATGTAATAAAAAGAATATTAGATTTTAATCGAGAAATATGCACTCGTTCTTTCGCGGAATGATACTGCGCTTCAAAAGTCGCGCAATATTTCCACTGCAGAACTCGTGCATATTTCTCGATAAAAAAACTAATAACCTATAATTATTAATCGGCGTGAAGTTGGCAGTACAGCAGTAGGAGCAGTTAACTGCTGCTACTGCTAGCAGTTACAGCAGTTAATTGCTGCTACTGCCAGCAGTAGGAGCAATTTACTGCTGCTACTGCCAGCAGTTACAGCAGTTTAAATGGTACTACTGCCAGTACTTATAGCAGTTAACCGGCAACAGTTACATCAGTTAATTGCATGTACTACTAGCAGTTAACTGCTACAACAGCAAGCAATTACAGCACTTCAAAATGCTGTTATACCAGTTTGATTTACTGGCATCAGTATTTGGTATATCAGTGTCCTACATTAATACTGCCAGCAGAAATTTTGTCACTAAAATCAGTTTTATCTGTTTCCTGTAGATGTTACTGCCTCGTCATTCTTTTGTATAGTTAGATATTTCACTCAATGCAGTTTCATCTGCTTTCTATATGACATTAACATCTTCTGAATAAAAGATTTATGAGGTTTTACTGGTTTCATATCAAGGTCAAGAAGGCGTAATAGAGCGCCATCTAATGGAATGTCAAACATTACGATTGACGACGCCACGTCTTTGCGTTGACAGCAAACAGCTTGTTTGCTAAAGATTTCATTACGCATCCAGTTTTTAGCTCACCTGTCACAAAGTGACAAGGTGAGCTATTGTGACCGCTTGATGTCCGTCGTCAGTCGTGCGTCGTGCATCAACAATTTCTAAAAAAAGTCTTCTTCTTGAACACTACTGGGCAGAATTACACCAAACTTCACAGGAATGATCCTTGGGTGGCCTCCTTTCAAAATTGTTCAAAGAATTGAATTCCATGCAGAAATCTGGTTGCCATTGCAACCGAAAGGAAAAACTGTAAAAACCTTCTTCTCAAAAACCAGATGCCCTAGAGCTTAGATATTTGGTGTGAAGCATTGCCTAGTGGACTTCTACCAAGTTTGTTCAAATCATGACCCTGGGGTCAAAATTGACCCCGCCCCAGGGGTCAATTGATTTTACATAGGAAAATCTTAAAAAATCTTCTTCTCAAAAACCAGAAGACATAGGAAAATCTTAAATTTAAAAAAAAAATAAACCAGAAGGCCTAGAGCTTAGATATTTGACATGTAGCATTGCCTAGTGGACCTCTACAAAAATTGTTCAAATCATGACCCCCGGGGTCAAAATTGACCACGCCCCAGGGGTCACTTGATTTTACATAGGAAAATCTTCAAAAAATTTCTAAAAATAAACCAGAAGGCCTAGAGCTTAGATATTTGACATGTAGCATTGCCTAGTGGACCTTTACAAGATTTGTTCAAACCATGACCCCCGGGGTCACAATTTACCCCGCCACAGGGGTCACTTGATTTTACATAGGAAAATCTTGAAACATTTTCTAAAAATAAACCAGAAGGCCTAGAGCTTAGATATTTGACATGAAGCATTTCCTAGGGGACCTTTACAAGATTTGTTCAAATCTTGACCCCCTATGGTCAAATTGACCCAGCCCCAGTGGTTACTGGATTGTACATAGGGAAATCTTCATAAATTTGCTAAAAATAAACCGGAAGGCCTAGATCTTAGATATTTGATACATGTATGTAACATTGCCAAGTAGACTTCTACAAACTTTGTTCAAATCATGACCCCCGGGGTGAAATTGCCCCCCCCCCCCCCCCCCCGCAGGGGTTACTTGATTGTACATCAGAAAATCTTCCAAAACATTTCTAAAAATCATCAGTTTGACATTTGAAACATGTAGCTCATATTACTCAGGTGAGCGATCCAGGGTCATCTTGACCCTCTTGTTTTTTTTTTATTTTGTTTTTGTATCATTTTCAAACAATTTAGTATTTACTTGTAGTTCATAAAAGGGGTAGATATAACTACTGCCCACTTTAAATTAAATATCTTTTCTGATTATATTCTTTTCCATCAAATCTAGAATGAACGCAATGAAGAAGAAAAACAATATATATGTTTAGAGTAAATACATGGCTAAGATTTTGTCAGCATTTGACTGTATTCATACTTATCACTCAGATTAAATCTTCCAGTTGTTATCAGCATGTATATTTATTTTTTTTCAAATTTGAAAAACGTGAATATTATGGCTGGATATAGCCACTAAATCGATGCCATTTTCAACTTTAGCTTGAAACAACAACCGGATGATATGAATGAACTGAAGTATAAAATATGAAAGATCGGTGCCGTCTCTAGACTTTTACGTAAAAATTTAGAACCCGGGTCCCCGAAACATGATCGTTCAGAGTCTGTTTTAAAACAGCACTATCAAAAAAATAAATATATATATTTTTAAATATGAATATGAATAAACGAGAGAGAAGTGATAACAATTAACTTCCGCGTTTCAGAAATTAACTGCTAACTTCAGTTTTTTTCTTTTAAATATATTTGATTGCTCTTTGTTTCATACATAAAAAAATACAAGCATACCTTATAAACAAAGAACAAAAAAAAAATAACAAACAAGAAAAAACATCAGCAAAAAAACGATTGGGTCGGGCTATAAATCATTTCAACATCGGCATATACAGCCATTACCACAATGTTAACTTTCACCTTTTTAAATGAACATTTTAAACCATGGTTAACAAATATATGCATTTCCAGTTTTGAAACTATAAATACAAGTGACCCAAGGAACAAAAATGGTTAGGAATTAGTCTCTTGTCTAAATCATCCAGTCAAAAATTACCCCCACCCTCATATCGGACCGAATTACACACTTTTTAGAGGGTCCGTCAATCGAGCGATCGTAGGTTTGGTGTCCGGTACGGTCACTCTATCCGTGATTAAAGTTTTTCAATGGGACAGTTGTTAGGAATTAGTCTCTTGTCTAAATCATCCAGTCAAAAATTACCCCCACCCCTCATATCGGACCGAATGACACACTTTTTGGTGGGTCCGTCAATCGAGCGATCATAGGTTTGGTGTCTGGTACGGTCACTCTATCCGTGATTAAAGTTTTTTAATGGGACAGTTGTAAGTTACTGTAGACAAAGAGTTTAGTGCTTGTAACAAATAAAATGGTTGATGAAAACGGACGTAAAACCCGAACACAAACAATATTTATTCACGGCTAATTCTGACTTTTAAGTTGGTCGAAATATGAAGAGTCATATCGACATGAAATTAACGACATACGTCAAAAGGGTGCGGACATGAAGTAAAGAAATAATTGCATTTATGCATCTGATAAACCTTAACTGTGTTGGGTTTACGCCGTTTCTCAACATGAACAACCTTCAAATTATGACACCCCGGACCCACACCCGCCTCACACCTCGACCTGGGTTCCTCCCAAACAAAAGTTTTCCTGGAATGGCGGCCACCTGTGCCTGGTAGGGGACAACCCTCTCTACAACGGCCACCCGGTCCGATCCAAAACTAAAGGACTGGGGCGGATGGGGGCGCCCAAACTGAAAAAAAATGAAAAATTCCGAAAATGGCCTGAAACCAACTTTGAGACCCGCTCACGAGTAAACAAGAGTTTTCCCGGAATAGCCACTATGCTGGCCCTCCATAGACCGCCACCCTCTACAACGGCCACCAAGTCTCAACCCTAACTAAAGGTCCCATAGGGACCTCCTATTAACTGCTGGGACGATTTTAGGCCATCCCGGACCTACGCCCGCCTCACACCTCGACCGGGGTTCCTCCCGATTAAGAGTTTTCCCGGAATGGCGGTAATCCGTGCCTGGTTGGGACTACTCTCTCTACAACGGCCACCCGGTCCGATCTAAAAGTAAAGGTCTAGGGCGGAGCATGGGGCCCCCAAACTTCTCACTTATCCCAAATCTACATTATGCGATGGATTAACACCTAAATCTAGTTTAGTCCTAATTGTCTTTACGGAGCCAGGAAGTCCGATTCTACCGCAAGCAACTTTTTGTCAATATTTATTCCTATCTTCACTTCAATAATCATTAAAGATAACGCATTGAATATATATGCCTATAAAATACATTTACTCATTTTATTTAGAAAACGTGCCGGGCCAAACTTACTTTAAGTTTTCGCTACTTTACCATAGGCGTAGGAGCAGGGGGTGGGGGGGGGACAGGGAGCGCACCCTTTCCCCAATTTTGAGCGTGAAATAACAGTACAGAAAAGGAAAAATGCCAAAATGATAAAGAATCTGGGAGAAGAGTTAGGCGAATTTTTTATTCCTAATTTGGAAAATTTAAAAGATTTTGTTTTGATGTGATCTGTGGCCACAGCACAAATAAGAGCTATAATGGCAGCGTACTCGATTTTTTGAAGCCCGTTCACTCGAAACTATCTTACATCAACAAAAGATTCAGCAAAATTTTCTCATTTTCAAAAGAAGCACAGTTTTGCAAACTGTATGTCGGAGACATTTAGTAAATAGAAACCTGACTACATGCAAACTTTTAACAGAAATTTCTATATTAAAAACGAGCATAATTTTCACATTATGATAACAGCATTTCTTGCCGTGCGAGGTGAAGATATGCTTCCTCCAGTTTTAAAGCGGTAGAACGAATGCACACTTCGGTATATATACATTAATTTTCATCTTTTATACTAACACGCAATACTGTTTATACATGCAAACATGCTTTGGTTTTTTACATAGACACTGTGCATTATATGCTGATTGGTTTCAAACACAGGTTCCCTTTAATTAAGCGGAAGTTTATTATCCATACAACATACACATGGAAAGAAGTTGAATCGTGAATTTGTAAATACATACTTACATTCTAGTATACAATGTCGCCCCAAAACTCCATTAAGAGTGACACCAAACCATTTTACGGGAAAGACATAAAATGGATTCTTTTCGATGAGTTGCGAATGTCGTGACGTTCGTTATGAAAGAATGCAGCCGTTTTATTATTTCCTGTTTGTAAGATTTGCAAACTGATGACAAACGAACATCTACAAAATGTAATTGTGAGGAGATGCGAAATTGCGTGAAAAAATGTGTTTAAGAGGCGACTGTTTCTGATGAAAAATAATAATAAAATCCTTTTCTTGTTATCTGATTTTCAAACAAAACATACTTTTTTACCTTCAGCAAACTTCAGCAATTTTAACTTCAATCTAAAACAAAGCAACACATTCCTTTCTACATTTAATGTCATCCAGTTTAGTTTACTGTTTTGTTTGCCTGTCACTAACGTTTATTTGTGATGATCATATGATGGATTGTCAAAACTTAACATAACTTTACACAACGATATCTTTTGAAATTGTCTTCTCTTTTATTTCAACAAGTTAAACAGAATTTTGGTAATGCAGATGTACAGATAAATGATATTTTGCCCTCCGAATTGCAAAACATAGACCGTAAGGGGACGATAAATGTTAAGATTATTTTGTGCCCACTGTAACTTAATTTAATTTGTACTTTGTTGTTTTTGCAGTTTGATCACCTTTTCCGTAAGAAAAGTTTTGCATGATTTCTCTTTGAATATAAGACAATACCTTTCACAACATACAGCAATGATTTCATAACCTTAAGGTCTGTAACATGAACCTTTTAGTTAAAAAAAAATCATAACATGCTGGAAACAAATTATGATAGCATATTTTCCATTGTAAATTAGAGACCACATAACATTAGTACATTATCTGATTGATTTTATCTACTACACATCAAAGAAAATGACACAAGACTGACTCCAATACATTCTTAAAACTGTTTAAACACTTGGAAATTCTAAAGCCTAGATCATAGCTAACTCGTGCATTTACCTTCACACGGTAATTTCATGCTATTTATTTGGTTTTTGTTTAGCGATCGCCAAGTACAGAAATTCATGATAGAAAAATGTTTCAATAAAGCATAGGCTATAAGTGTGTTGTACATGTCCGAATATTTGTAGTTTACGGACGGTTCAAATAAATGATAATGCTGCGGCTGCATGGGTTTAAGGATCATTTGGCAAAAAATATAGAAACCGTGAGACGTCAACTAAACACATGGGAATCACAGCAAAACAATTCTCATGCAGAAAAAATAAATAAATAAAATTTGATGTTCACATAACGAACAGATATATCCTACAGAAAAATTGTCCCCAGATTCTTCAACCTGAAGCACACTATTTTAAAACTTATATCATGAATTTGCTATATTTTAATAACGTCTTAATCTTTATAAACTGTCGCTTTTAGCATTATAAAAGTTATTAAGTTGTTACACAAAAACCATTGACGTGTAAGTTTGAAAGCTCAAAGTCTCAGTGCGTTACTGACATACCGAACCAAGGTAATTTTTACAATGCATATGCTCATTACCAAAAGGAGTTTTTTCTGTCACTGACATTCCTATCATTCTACAATAAGTATGAGTATGACATACAATTATAACTGCACATGATATTTTCTTCAACTTCAGGTCCGTAGAAGTTCAATTTGATCAAAACAACGTTTTAAGAAATTTTGTTTGTTGGACGGGGTGGGAATTACCTCACTCACCTGCTTATCAGTTTTGTTCATTCAGTGATATATCACACCGTGCGTTTATTGCGGTAGCATTTAATGTGGTATTTTTGGGAAATAAAGAACGAAAATTATTGATGATTGAACTGACAGTGCTGATGAAATAGATACAATCACAGTATTCTACAGATGAGTTCCCGATGTATTAGAAAATATAATATGTAACGCATCGTATGAATTCACAACTTATTATACATGTACTAATCGCTTGATTGAAATTTGAAAACAGAGAAATTTTATTGCGATTGAAGGATTTTATTGAATATAAAGCTTTTAAATACATAACGATATTATTCGTTGTTACATATATGGTTATTTCATACCTCACTCATGTAACTGACCGACACAAAATAAAGACATTTTCCTATCGGTGACACATTAACGCAGTATTTATTATGGGTGCAAGCATATTTGTCTTTAGTTTGACAGTGGCATACATATGATTACTGGTAATTAATAGCATTGAGGGAAACACAAATATATAATAATCATAAAAATACTTACGATATAAACGTTTTGATTAAAACAACAATATCATGAATTTAAAATACCTATGACTGATTTCATTTTAATCTCCTTGATCAGAACGATTTTTACACGAGCAATCCTTTCTGCAGGTACTTTGTTTTGAAAGAGTACTGATAAACTTTGCGTAAATTCCTGGTTTTCTAAAAAAGGTAAAAACAAAACCTTTATATGGGAAAATAGTTTAGAAACAAAATAACTATGACTCGAAATGCTGTAAACTTTGTTTAAGTCTTTTTTTAATATTGATTGCAAGAAATAATGATTTTCATGCAAAAGTCAGGGACTGCGAGTCATTGCGGAGTTTGGATTAAGATTCCCCAATTTTTATTTCCTGTTTCCGCATATCGAACCTAAAATTTTACTATGCATTTAAATAAGCGCAAAATTCTTTTTTCTAAGAAAATCAAGTTTTCGTTAACCTGTTATCGGAGAGAAAAGCGCAAATAAAAATAAATGCTTTGTTTCTGTCATTCTTCCTGATTTAGAGTCATGCGTTTGCCTCAGTTCTATCTTATTCAAATGAATTACCTACTACTATTGTTTTCGTCTCAAGCCTGAGTCATGAGTTGATATCCTACTCTGGGAACGTCATTTTTGTAATGCCTTATCTTTTTGAAACTTATTATGATTAAATAGCAAACGGTACTATAGTTTAAATCATGATAATGTGTACAATGTATATATAATAATACACAGTTTAAATGTAGGAACACAACAACTGGAAAATATATTGAATATTACGCCGATTGGTAGCTTATCCAAATAAGTTGTCTGTGTTTTTGTTGTATGCATGATTTTGTTAATCCGAGTGGTTTTTAAAGGAACCACACTAATATGTTTGACTGTTAATTCTGTCTTTTGAACGAGTAGAATTGAAGGAAAAATAAATTGTCTGCTTAGCACAGATTCAAGGGCGGATCAAGGGAATGGGGCATTTTTTTCTCGCTCGCTACAGCTGTTCAGTTTATTTTTTATTATTATTATTATTATTTCTTGAAACCGGTATGCAAGAAAAAGATTCTACCACTTATTATAGGTGTAGATGGAAATATCCGGCTCTCGGGTAACTGTTTAGGCGGTAACTCGACAGAGAGCCTCGTTACCGTCTAAACAGTTTTTCACATATTCCTATCTGCACCTACAACCAGTAAAAGAATCTTATAATATCGAAGTTCAAAAGTTGCTGTAGGCAATGGGAAGTGATTTAAGCACACAACTGATAAAACCAGATACTGTTTTGTGCTTTATTATGTCTCTGCATCATGAGTCTGGTTTGTTCTTCGATTGTTCTATGTCTTGTCATAAACAGTTATTTTAATGTTAACATTTGACATAGACAATTTTTGATTGAATGTCGAATGATTGACGTGCTACATGTACCTACATACAGAAAATAGAACTTTCTCTATTGTCTGACCGCCTCTGTTTTCGGGTGGTTAGAATCGCTGACTTAAAATCACTCTTAAGTACTCACTGATTAAGGGGCATGGGTTCAATCCTTGCTACCGACCAGGTCTCTTTATGTAAGAAAGATGACAGCTTGAGTACTAGTACTTGATTTTTCCAGGAACGATTGTTGGGTAAACTGCCCACCTGACATAACTGAAATAGTGTTTAAACTGGCGTAAAACCCATCAAATCAAATTAACTCCCTCGATTGTCTTTTCTCATATATATGATATGTAACAGAAGCTTCCGCATTCACCATTTTAATAGCTAGTTCCTCGTTTCAACTTTACACACGTACCCGGTTAGTTATACACTTGCACCTCATTTAGTCTTTACACTAACTCCCCGTTTTGTTGAAACACACAATTCCACATTTCGTCTATACACAAACACCCGGTTTGTTACACATTCACCTCAATTGGTTTAAACACAATATTCCCCGCTCTGAATGTGAAAAATCTCATTGCTTAACAATTGAAGATAGCTTTAATCTAAAGCCTCGGATAATTTTAAGATCATAAGAATAAGAGCTGATAGAAATATGATAACTCTAGCTACAGTAATAAAGAAGTTCCCATTTGCTAGGTTTATAGCTTACATCCCCGATTGGTTGCGTTTACATGTGTGTGTGTGTGTGTGTATGTGTGTGTGTGTGTGTGTGTGTGTGTGTGTGTGTTTAACGATCGCCGCAAAACTTTTGTTCGATCATCAGTTATTATCTGATGACACTGTTTCAAATGAGATGTTTGCGTTTATCTTAAGGAGAAATATTTTTGATGGCCTTTCCCACATATATTTACACAATCTTATTGCCATGTTGAACGTAAATTACGCATATTGTTGCAATTGTTGAGACAAGTACAGGGACTGAAATGTTCTCCCGGTGTTTCTATGGACAATTATGATTAGAAGATACTAAATTTAATGAATCCATGTCGCTCCATACTGAAGAAAACGTCCGCTCTAACATTTTGAAATATATTTGCAAACATTGAAACAAAAAGAAATATTGTTTTTCTGGGAAAATAGAAATAGAAGCCAAAAACACTGTATCGGGTTTCGTCATGGAGGCCAACCCACGTGACTTTATCGTACAGTGCCTACTTATATTTTTTGCTTATGATTGACAGATTTTATCAAACTAGAACGCGTCGAAGATTACTTTTCACAGTGTTAATAGGTGTACCACGTACCATAATTACAAACTTGCACACTTTGATGTGGAGAAACGTTTACGGTATCACCCACCTAATGGTGACTTTTTACAAACGTTCAAACCAATGTTACTAGTAACAGCAATACACTGTATCGAATGAGATACTTGTATGCAAATTTTAACACCTTTTTCTGTGGGGCAGAAGTTAAACATGCCTACATTTCTTGTGCACTATGTAATTTAAACAGTAAAGGCAAAATAGAGTACTTTTACCGTATGCAATTCTGTATTATTAAAGATGTCTAACTCTATCTCCTTCTGTTTTCGAGATAAATTCACTTTGAACAGAAATAAATCACTTATCGTATGATAAATTTTCACTTTGTACAACAAATCAATATGTCCTGAAAACAAAGCACTGAGGGAACTGATGTTGGCAGCGTATGACAGCTTCTGGTAATAGGCATTAACAGTTAGCTTAAATTTAGTGATTCTAGTTAAACAACTTTTGATTAATAAGCATTTTCAACCTTTCTTTTACCAAATCAAGGGGTGAAACTCTGTCAAAGGGGATAAAATAATATATGAGCAAAGCTCATGTGCTTATTGAAAATTTAGTGATGTTTGGTTGATTTTGCTCAAAATCGTTTTTGAATTATAAGCATTTATAACAAATCAATGTGAAACACACTGCTTTCACTAGAACAATGGGAATAACAGTAAATGTGAGCAAAGGTCATGGACTAACTGATAATTATGTGATGTTTAGAGATTCTAATATCATAACAAAAACTTGTAGAATACTTACATAAAGTAACTGACAAGGAACAGAAATTATTTGGTCACTGCCCACTGGACATTTAACGTACTGACCTTAAATCAATAATAATGGGTCATTCACCAGTCTTAAATGACCTCCGTATCAAATGTATTCTTAGACCAAGCTTAATCTAGTTTTCAGGCAAAAAAAAAACATATGACCCGAATGACGTATTACGCAGAAAACGTAGTACTGTAAAATGCGAATTATTTGCGTTGTTAGAATCGAAATAATAAATATGTTCCAATAATTTTATCAATTAATAAAACATGGACAGTCGTTTGGATGCGGATGAATAAATCACTCGTGCTACACACTCGTGATTTAATTATTACGCATCCAAACTCCTGCCCATATTTTATTAACTGATAAAATATAGGAACATATATATTAGTAGTATTTGTTAAATAAGACACCAAAATTTTAATACGCCATGAAACACGTGTGCATTCATCCAGACAAAATAAACATTGCGAGCATACTCACTCAGCTATATTTGTTGGCGACAACAAACATCATTTAGGTAAACAGCCGGTACCTTAAGTCGCAAGACGCGAGATTCAAAATTCCTGCGGCACGGTAGAAATGCCGCCGATTTAATGCACGTATGACACAAATCTGACGAGGTATACCGCGTTATACGTATTACTTAATATGTGCAAGTTCCTTATTTATGCAGCTTAATCCTGTTGTAGTATTATTATCGTAGGACAACAATATCTATTAAAGTATAAGAAATATAAAAACCAGTAGCAGATTCTACATCTTCATCTAAAAATGAATAAAATCAACAATTGAACTAAATACCTATTTTGCAAAGCAAGATATTTTACATTTCATTTTAAATGAAAATTAAAGCTGTTCCCTTTTATTGAAAGCCTAGAAATACCAGATTGTCAAATAAACCTTTGAGGGAGGGTGGGCATTAACTTGTGTTTGCTGCCAAATGTTAAACTCGAGTAGAGGTAAAGACCCCATCACACTAAACTAGTTCTCAAAACGTCCCAACCCGTCCTAAAATAACGGGCTGCGATTCTGCTAGAACGTTTGTACTCCGGCCGGACAATATCCATAATGCGATGTAGTTAATTCTTAAAAAGTTCTCGATACGTCCATCGCGTCTTTATCCCGTCTGAAGTCCGTTAATATTAAGTTCAGTTCGGAAAAAATGCCCGTTCACCTCATGTGGACACCGTTTGTAGACAGTCCAAGTCCGTCTGTAGTCAGATTAAAGAAGTTCGTAACTAGTCCTACTTCATTTTGAGTACGTCGAAATACGTTCTAACTAGTTGTTATCTCGACCAACTCGTTCACAGACAGTTTAACTCGTTCTGATTTCGTCCTCATCTCTCCCTAGTACGTTCAGAACATAAATTGCAATCACCTTCTGGTCCGATGGCTAGTAAAAGCCATCACGTTTCGCCCATTTCTCATTCTCGTTTGTCTCTTCAACTTCTCAAGACACAATACAAAATCCACATCAAAAGGCAAGTATCAATATGACTACAAAGAAAAGTGAAGCCAAACAGAGACGGTGTGTAAAGTGTTAAAACAGGAAAAGACCAATGTCTCACAGAAGCCGATACAGAGTCTCCTAAGTCAGCCCATGAACGTGAAAGTCGAGAGGATGAGCGCCGTAATTTATTCCCTGCACCTTTTGACGGTTCTGTCTCCAAGTTCGAGGATGAAGGAGAACAGAGTCAGAAGACAAAGAAGAAAAAATCAAAGGCATAAACTTGGCTAAACCTTGTGCCCAAATCTTGAACCTGTACGGCATCGGCATGTATTTATATCCTAACTTTTGAAATTGTACTGCAGACGGGATCGACGTTGTAGGACCTGTGAATAAACGTACTAAACGTACCAAAAACGTGCGGAGCGTACTGAGAACTATTTAGAAACGTATTGCAAACTTAGTATTATTTTTGGATCGTATTCAGACGGAATAACGACGCAATAAGGATGTAATGCGGTTGAGTTAAGTCTTTCTATGAACGGGTTAAACGAGCTACAAACGGATCCGGCCGGTGTGCACACGTACTTGATTTGACGCCCGATCGAATTGCGACATACCACGTTTCTAGTACGATCGAAGTACGGCGGTTCAGTTCTTAGTACGTCCATCTCGTTTTAAGTACGTTGTCAGTCCGTCTAACTGTAGAACAGAATGATCGGCAGAAATGTTTGAGTAGGCTCAAAGTTCTGGAGCACCATTCCCGTTCAACCCCGTCCGAGCCAGTCTATAAAGTTCTTAGACAGACTGTAGAACGTCGCTACTATGTCTGTTCCGTTGCCACACAGTTTGCGCCCGTTCGGCTACATTTTTTAGAACGTACTGAAAACGAGCTTGAAGTGATGGGGGTTTAAAGCGCAAAACACCTATATATCCTGACAGAAATGCTCGAAATGTTCGTTTCAGAAACCCGCCAAATTATATACAATAGAAACCAATGAAATATAAAACTAAGGAACGAAACGATAAAAATCGCATTTACTCGCCCTGAAGCTTTGAGTAAATTAATTATTCTCTTATCTCAATAAACTAATAACACACAACCAAAAACACAAATAGGTTTAAGGTATATATTTGGCAGCAAATGTTGAGCAAACAAAGAGAGTAATACGATAATTATATTTAATTTATAATTAAATGGTTACAGTTGCTAATTCAATCACTATATCAGCTATGACAGAAAATGAAAACTTCCAGCACAAAAGCTGCATCTTTACTGTTTATGGGATAAGTTTTGTCTGAAATAAACAATGGAACGCAATTGAAACAAAATGATCGACTAATCATTTTAATATAGTGGCAATGAAATGATGTCGTATACAAGTTCAAAAATCAATTGGTTAAAACTTACAAACAAGAAAACGGTTGCATCAGAATGATTAAAATCACGAAATGTTACATCAAAGATTCATATTAATTCTTTAATTTTTGCTTAAAGAATTAAAGGATCATTCTACTTACAAAGTATGTATACATTCATAATTACAAAAGCACTTCTTTCAATATTGTACATTAAATTGTACTATTCAATGCGTTAGATGAAACTTGTTATGTTTTAGTTACTGAAACACTTACAAAAACAAACTGTTATAGATATTGCTGTATTCGAAAAAGAAACCCCACTTGAAAACGAATGTCCGTAAAAGATACTTTACCACAAGGTCTCGGAAATAAATTATGGTTGAACTTTGCTGAATTACTGAACACAAATTTTTTGGAGCTTCTAGCTTCCTTAACCGTACCAGACATACCACAAACTGATGAGCACAAAGAAACTGTGACAGTTTCAATACTTGCAGAGCACACAAAAGAGAGTGACATTCCGTCACCACGTGGCATTCCGCCACTTGCATAGCACATAGAAATTAGGTAACATTCCGCTACTTGCAGACCATAAAAATTGGTAACATTGCGTCACCACGTGGCATTCCGCCATTTGCAGAACACATAGATAAAAGGTAGCATTCCGTCACTTGCAGATCACAAAAACGGTGACATTTATTCACCACGTGACATTCCGCCACTTGCAGAGCACATAAAAAATAAGCAGCATTCCGCCACTTGCAGAGCGCATATAATAATGGTAGCATTCAGACACTTGCATAGCAAAAAAGTGGAGACATTCCGCCATTTGAAGGCACATACAAATACAAATGAAAGCAGCATTCCGCCACTTGCGGTGCACATAAAAGAAAAAATTAGGTGGCATTCCACCAGATCACATAAAAAGTGTTCTTCCGTTACTTGAAGAGCATAAATAATAACATTCAGTTGTCATGTAACACTTTTCGCCTGCGAATACACACAAAGCTATGAAATAATCTATTACGTCGAAATAAATGAATTGTTGAAAATGAATAAATTTGAATTTATTGTATTCTAAAAGAAATATTGAAAATATCAATTATTTGATAATATTATTGAATTTTCAAAACACAATTTCTAGAATATAAATACAATGTTAATACATGTACTACAAAGAAATCACTTATCACAAAATAAGTAAATGTTTATAAGTCTAAGTTCAAAGAGACAAGACTGAGAGACGAAAAGTTATAACATAGATGTCTTGTATAAAGACAAAATGTCAGTATCCGTCTAAATAGTATCTTTCCAAAAACGAAAACACTCTACTAATTTGCTCTTTACCGAGGCATCTGATAAGTAAACGAACATTCAATTGATTTGCAGAAGTGTTTGTGAAAATTTATGATATCATTTGATAAATTACCTGACAAAAGCAAGTACATATCATCATCACTTTGAAAATCACTGGCATTACTTATCTGTTGATTCTTTGATGAGTTTATTGAACTTGATAGTCATGAGAAGTTACTTCCCATGGGTCCTGTAAAGGTTGCGTTCTGTGCAAATGATGACTGTAATCTTGATTAGCAACCGGAAGCAAAATGACCAGAGTTCCCATATGAGAAGCAGACGACTTTCTTTAGAATGAACCGTCCCTGTTGTCCCGCCATGTCGTCCTGCAATCTTGCGGAAACCACGAAAAGACTAAGAGAAATATATTGATATGAATATTAATGAACATTACTGAAATATGTAAAATTTGATATACCTTAAATATCTCGAATAGTTTCTGTATAATTGAAGTGTTTGATAAAATTTAAAAGCTTAAAAAACAAATATGACAAGATTCATCAAAACAAATAGAACCATGACAATATTGTCTTAATTTATATTTAGATTGTTCTTCAGTTTGTAAATGCATTGATTTTATGCAATCATTTAGTAACTATGTAATATTTGTGAATGTAGGGATAATACACGTTTTTTTTTGTGTATTAACGTCTGCAGAAGCCCGTGGGATTGTTTGTGACCGAGACCGAAGGTCGAGGTCACAAAAATATTTCAAGGGCTTCTGCAGACGTTAATACATAAAACAAACGTGTATTGTCGCTATTCTTGCATAAAACAAACATTACACGACGACTTAATGCATTGTTTTCATGTGATGACTTTACGATTCCGGTACATTTTTAGTTACCATTCGGTTGTTCTTGGAAACTTGTTTTAAATATCAATAACCAGGGCACACAGATCAACAACACTACCAAAAGCGTGATTTGAAGGTTTTTGAGCGTCTTATTTTTATTTCTAATTATTACAAACGTTATATTACTCATAATTTTGCATATAACTTAAAAAAACTCATTAACAGGAACACAATTTTAAGAATAATAAATTTACATTCGAATTATTTTGAATACGAACACATTTAGAGTACGGATGAGTACGAGGGTTGTGACTAGCTTTCATGGTTTATTATATGAATTTTGCGAAAGATCAGGTAAAAACATACTGACTGATACTAACAAAGGTCATAAATATAATACCTAAAAACGAGCAATAGCACAAGTTACACGCGATACTTATTTATTCACAGTTATTTACAATAACTGAACAGACGCTTTATAAAAGGGAGTGAACTCTAAGAGAAGCTAGTGTGTACATTGATAGGGGCAGTACGTTTGGGGTTGGAAACTGATACAGCTAAACAGACTATGGATTACATTGTATCTATAATGCAACCAGAAGAAGTTGTTACGGAAGAAACAAGACGCAGATGCCAAATATCAGTGTGCGCAAAAGTACATACATATGTCCCTGGCAAAGCATTTCAAAAATAAAAATTGGGTATTAACAGCACGTGAATTGCCTTGTTTGTACACGATTAATACATGGGCGGATCCAGTTAAAAAAGTAGTTTTTATGCAAGAATATGCAATACTGACTTGATTACATGTTATGGCCTATAAACAGCTCTCGTACAGTATAAAACTACATAAACGGACTTTTTTCAAATATAAATGGGTGTTATAACATCATGAAAATAACATAACTTGGAACACCTGAATATAATCAATTCTGAAAATTTCAATAACCTTTACATACATCTGCAATTCTTAGAGGCTCGCCTGCTTAGCTCCGTACGTAGAGTGTTGGTCTACGGATCGTGAGTTTGATCCTCGTGGTGGGCGAATGTTCTCCTTGGCTATTTGATAAACGACATTCTGTCTGAAATCATTAGTCCTCCACCACTGATTCATGTGGGAACTTGGCAGTTACTTGCGAAGAACAGGCTTACACTGGTACAGAATCCAGGAACACTGGTTAGGTTAACTTCCCGACGTTACATGAAATACTGTTGAAAAAAAAAACCGGCGTAAACCCAAAACAAACAAACAAAGGAACAATTCTTAGAAATAACTATAGCCTGAAATATGTAGATGCATAATAAACAAAAAGTACATATAGACGGATGTTCGAACTAAGGATTCTATCATTACTAGTCAGGTGCGATAACTCTAGAACACTTGATCTTTTACGTAAGTCATGAGTTAAAGTGATACATAATTTTTCATTACAATTAACTTGAATGCATTTCAGATGAATAATGACTGTTTATGTCGGGGTTGTGTCAACATTTTTCCATTTTGCCATGGGCTTCTCGTCAGTTCTACGAATCTGTTTCTAGCCCGCCCGCTTAGCTCAGTAGGGAGAGCGTTGGTCTACGGATCGCGGGGTCGCGAGTTCGATCCTCGGGCGGGGCGTATGTTCTCCGTGACGATTTGATAAAAGACATTGTGTCTGAAAACATTCGTCCTCCACCTCTGATAACTCATGTGGGGAAGTTGGCAGTTACTTGCGGAGAACAGGTTTGTACTGGTACAGAGTCCAGGAACACTGGTTAGGTTAACTACCCGTCGTTACATTACTGAATTACTGTTGAAAAACGGCGTTAAACCCAAAACAAACAAACGAATCTGTTTCTCATCGTCGGAGTCACTGGCAACATGTATTTGTTCATACTCATTTACCATGGACCGCCCAGACAGTAAGGAATATGTGATTCAAACAATTATTTATGTGATTTAATTTTTGCTGAGCTTTATTCAAATACTCTTTAGAAGCATTTCTGAGATTTATGGCTTTATAAGTAGTATCAACCAGATCCGAAATTTCAGAATCAAATTGATACTGTTTCTTATTAAAATGCTGATAAAAGAAATAAAAATATCATTTCGTACCTTCTTCCTTACGTTTTCAGGTGTCTACTCAGAATCCTCTTTCAGATCACGTTTTAAATCTGAGACTTTCTCGTAAAAAATCCTTTCAGTATCAAACCAACCTGTGTCCTAAATTCAGACGATTTTTCGTCGCAATCTTCTTGATCCGACAGTATGTTTTTGCTGCCAAATGTTAGTCTCAAGTGCAAATTACAAAAGTACAAAAAAAAACTATATATACTTACAGAAATGTTCGAAACCCGCATTTTGTGACACAGGGATTATTCTCTTCTTGTATATAAAATTTGCTCTGAAAGTGAATCATGATAAAGTATAATATAAAACAGGACTACAACCTTATTATATACATTTTTTTCAACTTTATATATATTCAGAAAAGTCATGGTGATTAGATTATTTGTAAGTTTCAAATGAAATGAAACAACTTAGAGCAGAACACTTATTACCGGCACAAAAATTAAGACAAAATGCGAACAAAGCTCAGACAGAATTAAATACCAAACTAGAATGATAACTTACTATGTATATTCTTATCCGGCGACTCATGACAACGAAAGATGAATGTGAGGTTTGGAGGAATAAGTCAAAGAAATTAACAGATGAAAACAATCAAATTAGAATAATGATTTCATCGCTCAGTGAAGATTTCGATAATACAAAGACATTGCACAAGGACAAACTATCACGTCCACAATCAAATGTAGAGCGTCTTGAATCAGAAAAAAACAAATAAGATTACTAATAATTTGATGCAAAATAATGTTCATGTAACTGCATATTCTCATGACATAGTGTAACATTATTATCAGACACGAAACAAGGACTGAATAATGATTTGTAAAATATTTCGTATATTTTGATTGTTACATGTCTGGGAGTTAATATTATTTAACGAAGGGTGAGTCTATTTTACCAGATTTTATCGTTGCAGCGGTTACTAGTAAAAATCTTATATTAATTGAGATTTCTGTTGACTGTTCCCATTTTGGCATCAGTCCTCGCATGCATAATTATTATTTTCTTGATTGTATGGTATTGAATACATGCTAGTTTTATTTGAAGCAGTTTAAGTTTTTGAATGGGTTACATATGTAAAGCACAGAAATATTATAAAGTTTGAAATTATTTCTTTATATAAATGTATTATATGCATGTAGTTATGTAGCGGAATTGTAGCATTTAGTAACAAAAAAACATGAAATTCACTCAGTTTTTACAAAAGAAAATAGATCTAATAAAAATCATTTTTATGGGGAATCATGAAAGGAATTTAATATAACCAAGAATTAAACATTTATGCGTACATTTTAATCCAGTTTATTGTATGTTCTGGAAATAAATGATGATCAGACAGATTTAAAATGAAATCAAACAACTTACAGCTGAACATTTATTCCCTTGACAATAAAATGCTGGTAAAGCTCAAGAAGCATTTAATAGTAAACAAAAGAGGTAAGGGTAAATTACCTTGCCAGGAATGATAATTTGCCATGTATATTCTTATTTAGAGTTTCATCATAATTCAAGATGAAAGAGATTCTTGGATCAAAACGTCGATGCAATTAAGGCAAGATCTCGAAAATGCAAAGACATTGCACAATGACGAAGTATCACAACTTAAATCAAATGTGGAATCAGAAAAACAAGTAAGATAACTTATATTTTCATAACAGTCAAATAAAATTGACATAACTGCATAGTAATTATCAGACATAAGCATTGACATTGTAGCATGTTTGACTACTAGTTTTTTTATTACAGAAGAGACTGAAGAGTGTGATGTACAATATTTCGTTAATATTTTTGATTGTCATATGGCTCTGAGTAAATGTCATTTTAAAAAGGGCAAATATGTTATTTACAGATTTTATCGTTGCACCGGTTACTAGTAACAGTTTTATATTGCTAGAGTTCTTTTTAGCTGTTACTCTTTAAGCATCTGTCCTGAAATGCACAATTGGCATTGTCTTGATTTTATAGTTCTGATTACATGCGAGTTTAAATCGAAGCTCTTTAAAATGTTTATATACGGGAAGCCCAGAAATGTGAAGTTTGATTGGATTCATTATACATATTTAAATTTCTTCTATGCTTGTTTATCAATATGAATATAAAATATACATGTTGTTATGCAGCGGACCTGTAGCATTTTGTGACAAATACAGGACATAAACTCTTTTTTAAATAATGAAAAGAATACAATATAAACAAGAATGAAACCTTTCTATGTACATTTTTATCCAGCTTACTATACATTCAGAAAATAAATGATGATAAGGTTATTTACAGTTTAGTCAGAGAAGCCTAAATGAAATTAAACAACTTACAACAGACTATAAAATACGGGAAAAGCTCAAGTAGCATTTATTAATAAACAAAAATGATGACTAGCCCTGTATATTCTTATTCAGCGTTTCATGAAAATTCAAGACGAAATAGAATCATGGATAAATATGACAAAGGAATTAAGAGAGGAAAACGACCAACTAAAAGAAGATCTCAAATGTACACAGGAACAACTAAAATCAAATGTCGATCGTCTTGAATCAGAAAAACAAGTAAGATAATTCCTATATTCATACCAAAAATATTCACAGAACTGCATATACTCATAATGTCATACCAAATTATGTGCTTGGTTATCGGATTTGTCTCAAAGTTAATAGGAGTGAGCTTGCGGGTTTTCGTATTACCGCTCCTCGCAAGCACCTAAACAGGTGAAGTAAAAATGTTTTACTTGCTCGCTCACAACTACTTTTGGGGGAATGGGAGGGGTGTGTAATTTCGATTACCAAGAATCAACTTGGTGTGGCCTAATATATATATGTGTATTTAACGATCGCAGCAAAACTTTTGTTCTTATCAGCAGTTATTATCTGATGACACTGTTTCAAATGAAATGTTTACGTTTATCTTGAGGAGAAATATTTTTGATGGCCTTTCCCACATTTATTCACACAATCTTATTGTCATATT
>NW_026463543.1:0-70244 GCF_021730395.1 Mercenaria mercenaria
TACTGGTTACAATCTAATGGTAACAAAGCGAATGCCAAGCTATAAAAATATACATGTACTAGAAACAAATACAAGTGTGCCTTAAATCTAAAATGACCTCTGCCAGACTTTACATGAAGTTATCTAAATTGTCAGCTGGAAATCAGTGATGTAAGCATGGGCTGGAAAGCCTGGAATACCTTATCTCATTGATCCATAAGACAGCACGCTCGACTTTTTTCAGTGATAGACTCTGAATAAGAACTTTGCCGGTAATAATCTTATAAAACTTTAACCAAACAAAAGGGCCAATATAGCTCAAGGTCGCTCAACTCAGTAACACACCATAACAGTGTAAACATGCTTGACCTGGTGACCCAGTTTGTGACACCACATGACCATTTGTCATGGAGATAAACATTCTGACCAACTTCCAACGATTTAATTTAGTGACCTGGTTTTTGACCCAACCGGGCCTAGAATCTTACTATTTATCAAAATTTATAGTCTATAAGGCAAATAGTCTGACTAATTTTCATTAAGATTGGACCAAAATGTATCTTCTTGAGTGTAAACAAGCATGTTCTTTGATTTGACCTAATGACCTTGTTTTTGATCCAACTAACTTGTCCAAGATTTGATAGAACCAAACATTCTGACAAAATTTCTTGAAAATTAGAGCAAAAAGTGGCCTCTAGAGTATAAACAAGCATTTCATTTGATTTGACCTAGTGACCTAGGTATTAACCTAGGTATTGACCTCAGAATCTTTCAACATTGTAATTACAAACATTCTTACCAAGGCTTATAAAGATTAAAATGAAAAATGTTGCCCATAGAGTGTAAACAAGATTTTTTTCTTTGATTTCACCTGGTGACCTAGTTTTTTACACCACGTCTCCCAGATATAAAAAAATCATCAAATACTTCATAAAAAATATTCTGACAAACTTTCATTCACTTCAGATAAAAACTGCAGCCCTATTGTACACAACATATTTTTCTAGGATTTGACAGTGAGCAAGTTTTTGATCCCAGATACCCTTTATTCTAGCATTACCTTCATTACCAATCTGACTAAAGTACATCTGTTTTTACGCCACGCTTAGGATCTTAAGACGAGCTATTGATAGCCTCGTTCTGATGAATCCTTCCGCTAGCCAATCAAAGACTTACTTACAACATTTTGCAAGCTTAAAAACCTATATTTAGCCTTGGTTTTTTGATAATAACAATTCTTATATCGTACAATGTCAGATAGCCGGTTAGCTCAGTTGGTAGTGCACTTGTTAAATAAGCGAGGAGTACTGGGTTGGAGCCCTGGACTGACAGCACATTTTTCTTACTCTTTGACATTCGAACAATTCGTCTGATTGGTTCAAATAAAAATAGATTTGCGAAAATAAAAATAGCACTATTGGAAATCCAAAATATACAAAAGACGAATGTGAATGGGTCATCCTCAGATCTTCGTTTAGAAGATCAAGTACTTTCGTCAAGATTGCCTACATTACATTAAGACAAACAATCTATTCAAATTCCACGGATATCCAGTGAAAAGTGCTGCCTAAATTGCATATACAATGTTTTTCTTTGATTTGACTAGGTGACCTTGCTTTTTACTCAAAATGACCAAAATTCAAACTTGGCCTAGATTTATTCTGATCAAATTTCACATTTACCTTTGCATACACAGGGTTTCCTTAGGTTTGGCCGGTAGACCTAGTTTTTGACCCAAAATGACTCAGATTCTAAATAAAAAAACATTCTGACCAATTCTTACAAGTTTCAAAATTAAAATCTAGAGTGTTAACAAGATTTTCCTTCAACTATAATTATGGCACGTGCAGATAGGTATGACATAATATCACTTTGATAATCGCTGCAGTTTTGATATGTCGGCATCATGGCTTTCTGGTTAGGCAATACACAGGGACATGTGTAAAAAAACCAACCACATTCACAATGACATGTGTGAAATTTTATCGCATATTTTTCTTACCGAATTCATAATGCACTTTGATTTTATTGACGGGACTGAAAATCCCTTTCGACACATCTGGAGTCTCAGTAGGTCAAATTTTGACGTAACCGAAGTTGAATTACAAGCTATACAAAGAAGGAAATTTGACGGGACTTGAACATTTTTCGACTTAAGCGGAATTTCGAGGTAAGTGAGTTTCAGATACCGAGTTTCGATTGTATGTTCATTTTCCTGCCAGTACAATATAACATCACAATTCAAATGGCATGGTTATCAACTTGAAGACGAATTGACTTTTCTATTAATAACTTTTTAGGAAGTGCCTGATATAACTGATATAAAGAGACTGGCATCATTGAAAACATATTAGCAGTAGTCCTGTTCCATGGACCTTGAAAAGCTGTAGAATAAATAAATGAATAAGGTATTAACAATTTAATTGTGATTTAAAACATTTAACAGACAGATCAATAACACTTTTAAGCAAGATAAATAATTACTTGAAGCATAAACCATAATTTATTAAATGGTAAGGCAACGTTGTTCTTACGTTAAATTTCGTTGGCTGGGATTTCTGAAAACATTTATAGAAGAGAAAGAATTTTCAAAATCGGAGTAAAAATGAAAAAAAGTTATGAGCATTTAAATTTTTGGTCAAATTGGCGGCCATTTTGTTTCAATGGCAACAAAAATGGTAGTTTTACACATTACACTCAAAAAACATATAAATATCAATTTATTTAAAAAGTTATTTGCTAAATAAAGAATTCAGCAGTGTGTAATAACCTCATAAACACTTAAATGGCTGCTTCCATGATCAGTCATTTCCTTTTATTTCAAACTACAATATCTGTTTCAATAGTGGTCCGATCTTAAAAATTCTTTCAGCGTTATGAAAGGCTTAAGTATGGCTTTCATATAGAAGTAACTTCAGCTTTCCTTACCCTTTAAAGATCAATGACTGTTCTTGAAATTACTGATAATAATTTACAAAGACACAAAGGACTGATTTTATATTGTTTATAAAAGTTTCAATAATAAGCTTGGTTATATAATTTGAATAAGGTGGAAACCTGTAGTCAGTATCACCGCCCCTCTTTATTTTCATTTTTTATATTTGAATTAATTCTATTTCCTCTCTTGATGTATCTACTATTACCTTTTTTGTATGTTATAGGGTATGGATTCCTTTAAGGACGATGCATCATAAGCATCATCACTATGACATTATAGTGGCGTCATAATTGCATTATCATGCAAGAAAAGTTATGACAAGTTATAATAATGATTTAACATATATTGCATATCAAATAATCAAATTATTTTTCTCGGAAAGCCCGTTTCTGATGCGTTGCTCTGCATTTGGTTATACTCGGGACGTGTCGTTAGGCAAACGTCTGGTCCCAATCAAGCATACTATACCTTATCTAACACCGCTTAGCCGGGAATCAACTAATCAAGTCATATAAATACCATCAAATCCGTGCAACTGTCACTTGGTTCAATACCATTTAGCTGAAATCAACAAATTTAGCTTACGAACTCGGACTTCGTTTTTAAAGCTTACGCACAATGCCACGTGGTCGAGGGAGATTTCGCAGAAGAGGAAACGGGCAAACGCACACCAAGATGCACATATGAGGTTGCGTCGTCGGGACAGGCCAGCTGCCGACATAAATGCTGCAAATTTGGGCCGTAATGCTCGGCCAAGACAATGCTGAAAACGACAGGCTTCGTCGTCGAGACCGGCAAGCTGCCGTCGTAAATTCCGCTGCAAATATACGTGCGTGTAGAGGCCCTGGAGAACGATGGAGAGGCTGAAGTTGCTTCCAAAACGCTGAAAGCCCGACGGACCCACTACCCGAGGACCCTCGTGGCCAGAAAAGGACTGCCTGACTCGGGTAGGTCTCGTTTAATTGATTTTGATACTCTTATAAGGGATTCTGGGGTGTTGCCACCTGAGGTAGGCGGTGGGAGCTCTGTTGCACGTAGGCAAAACTCAGCTCTTATCTCCGACCGACGCAGGTTGTAACTCCACAAACTTCCCTTTATTCCAAAGTAACTCTCATAACCTTTCCAATTTACCGGATATGTGCTTTACTGGGGACGATTTGGCTGCTCACGTTACTTCCTCGTTTAAACAGCAAATTTGTGGGGAGAGTACATAAATCTGGCTATTCGTTTGAAAGGTGCCGTTGAACCAGAATTTTGTAGTGGCATTGTTCTAAGATTGGTCGGTTCCGAAGGTCATATCGAATCTTCAAAAAAAGAATGAAAGGAGAAAATTAACTCGATCGAAAGATGGACTGATGCCTTTATCATCTATGCGTCCATTTATTTGTCCTCTCACTTGAACAAAGTCTATGAGCTCCTTCATTACATGTTCACGATTCGTGAGTGTGCTACGCGTCAGGGGAGTTATCCTTGGAGGACCTATAATGAGCAGTTTTGCTTCCGCCAAGCTTTCACGCCTTCCCCCTGGTCAGCTATTAACAATGACCTCTGGTGGCGTTGTGTACAAGTGCGTAACAGCTCTAGGCCCTCGACCTCTTTCAGTTTCAAATGCAACGATTTCAATCAAGGTTTTTGCAGGCGGCCAAATTGCATGTTTGCACATACAAGTAAGGTGCGTAATGAGCCTCACCCTGCGATGACGTGTCCTAAGAAGCAGTCACAAAATATACCTCAAGGGAATAGTCAAACAACTTTTAACCAACCGTTTCGTACCCGTCCATACGCCCGCCCATTCAGAGGTAAAGGCCGAGGTCAACCTTCAAAGTAGGATTACCAAGGTGCCACACAATTTAGACGTGTACAGTTTAGCGTTTTCGCCAATTAATATTTCAGCTTTAGAGAAAGGTCTAAAACCTTACGATCGAACTGAGGCAGCATTTATAATTAATGGTTTCAAAACCGGATTTTCCCTGCAATATAGCGGTCCTCGTCAAGCTAGAGATTCACCTAATCTTAAGTCTACAAACCTAAATCCAGCTATTATACAAAAACTGATAAATACCGAAATCAAATCTGACAGGGTTGCAGGCCGTTTCAAGTTGCCACCTTTTCAAAATTTTATTGTTTCGCCGATCGGCCTTGTGCCTAAGAAAACCCCAGGCGAGTTCAGAATGATTCACCATCTTTCCTACCCAAAAAATCAAAGTGTCAATGATTTCATCGATCTTAAGTTGTGCTCAGTTCAATAAACAAATTTCGACGAAGCTGTCAAATTAGTCCAACGTCTAGGCAGGCATTGTAAGTTATTTAAGCTAGACATAACGAGTGCTTTTCGTGTAATACCTGTTCCTCCTGCTGACTTTGAACAGCTAGTCTTCCGTTTTAAAAATTTCCTTTATTTCGAGAAATCTTTGCCATTCGGAGCTTCAGTAAGTTGCACCAATTTCGAACGTTTTGCTAGGTTTTTGGAATTTTTGGCCAGATCAAAAATGAAATTAGCAGCATTGATACACTACTTAGATGATTTTCTCGGTGGAGCAAGAAACACTGAACTTTCTGCTTTGGCCTTACAGTCATTCAAACAGATTATGTTAAAATTACAGGTTCCATTGGCTGAGGACAAAACTGTCGGCCCGGCAGAGGTCCTCGTATATTTAGGCCTTGAACTTAATTCAGTTGAAATGGTGGTCAGAATACCGATCTCAAAAGTTTACGAAGTTATAAGTAAGATAAAAGACTTATTACGTAAGCCTAAAACAACTTTGAAAGTGATGCAGTCCCTTATTGGCTCTTTGAACTCGCGTAATTGAAGTTGGTAGATCTTTCGTTCGCCGCCTGATAAGCAGTACTTGTGGCCTTTCTAAGCCACATCACCATATTCGAATTAAGAAAGAAATCCGCCTCGATTTAGAAATGTGGTTAACATTCCTTGAACATTTTAATGGGATATCTGTCTTCCATGACCGTTACTGAGTCACAAACGAGAACGTTCAACTGTTTACAGATTTCGCGGTCGGCACATGTTTCGGTATTTACTTTGGAGGCCAATGGTGTAACGCTAAATGGCCCGAATCATGGTACAAAGCTGGGTTAACTTCAGACATTACAGTCCTGGAAATATTCCTTTTGTTGTTTCATTGTTTATTTGGGGTACAGAGCTATAAAAACAAGAAATTGTGATGATATCGCAGTGGTTCACATTCTAAACAAATTAACGTCGAAGTCAAACCTTGTCATGTGTTTGGTTAGATTTCTCGCATTAAGATGTTTACAGCTCAATATTCTTATAAAAGCTTACCACGTTGAAGGTCGTTTAAAAGCGTTTGTGACGCATTATCTCGATTTCAGATGGAAAAATTCAGACAGCTCCAGAGGCAGACTCTGCTCCGCGCCGGGTACCAGCTTTCCTCTGGGATATCTTCAATTTAGAGCCGGGCAGCTATTACTGTCTGGAAAAGCCTCTAATTCTCTCTCAACTTACCAAGTCGCATTTAGAACTTTCCAACAATTCAGACAGTTTTACGACTTAATTGAGTTATGGCCAGCTCCAATTAAACACATAATTATTTTCGCGGCCCATTGTTTCGAGAAGGGCTTGTCTCATTTCAAAATATAGTTTTGGGTTAAACTATTACCACAAATTATATGGGTTTTATGACATTACTAACAATTTTATAGTAAAGAAAGTATTAGAGGGCTGTCATAGAAATCGCACTTCTAAAGACAATAGGGCATCTATAACATGGAGCGTATTAATTGACGTATGCTACACATTACCGCTCGTCACGATAAATCATTACGAATACATACTATTTATTTCCACTTTATTCTTCATATATTACGGCTTATTCAGAGTTAGTGAACTAGTTGCACCAAGGCTAGGCACAAATAGTCAAATACAGCTCAGTGACGTATTTTGTACAAAAAATAATACACACCTTATAATAAAACTTCGCTGTTTCAAAACTAATCAGCGTGGAAAACCCATTAGCATTAAGTTACCACGGGTAGATTACCAGCTTTGTCCCGTAAAAGCCTTTAACAGCTTTTTGTCTGTAAGGCAAACGTTCCAAGGGCCCCTTTTTAGACTTGCAAATGGTGCACCCGTCACAAGATCTCAGTTTTTGTGGGTTCTTGCTAAATGCATTGCCAGAACTAGGTTTCGGTACGGCCACTACAGGTCTTATAGTTTCAGAATGGGGAGGGCAACTAATCTCGCGGCTTCAGAACTTCCTGCTGAAACTGTTAGGAGAATGGGTGGCTGGTCCTCTGATTCATATAAAGTCTATATCAGATCTTAGTACATTTCTTTTTTATAAACTTACTAATTGACCTGCCGCACACTTGATCAAGGTTTAGATAGCCTTAGCATTATGCAACGTACTTTTATAAAAATTATCTTTTTTATAGACGTGTGGATATTGGGGAATTCGATCCCATACTTGGCAGGAGTTAGAGCCAGAGTTACTGAAAAGCCAAACCTCCGCATGCCAGGTAAGATCATTGCCATGTGGGCGGTTAGAGGCCTGCGCTGGCAATCGCTCCGCACTTTTATTGAAGCTTCAATATTATTAGCTTCTCCACCAAAGATCCTCGTAATCAACCTTGGAGGAAGCGATTTGACTTCTCGATCAATTTTAAAGATCGGAAACGTTATTGAGAGAGAAATACAATACTTTAGAGCAGCTTTCCCTGACACAGTTATCATTTGGGTTGATATATTACCCAGGCGCAAGTGGCAAGGAGCCTTAAGTCTTGGAAAACTATTGAATTCACGAGAAGGAGAATTAATCGTTGGGGTCGATACTTGGTTAGTTGTAAGGGTCGTTACGGCTCTCTATCACACGACATTGAAGTGGAGACTGAATTCTGGCAAAGTGACGGGGTCCACCTCAGTGACGTAGGATTAGAGTTCTATCTGGATGGCTTAAAGGATATACTGCTAAAGAGCTTAAAACGTTAAAAAATGTTATTACAGTAAACATTCAAGAACATATATAAACATCTTGTTCGACAAAACTGAAGTTAAATCATTCCATATGTTACAATATCTTATGTTCATTAAGTAATCATTTACAGCATTTTGGTTTCTACGCAGAATTTTGGGGGATAAATTTGTGAAAAAAAATAATTGTGGCGGAAAATTCTGTCAGTCGAGGGTCAAGCAAGTCAGTCTTACAAAACGCGCCGTTATTAATGTTCAGATTCAGTATTTTTGCAGTAATCATAACGGTCGTGTTTGCTCAGTGATCGTCGTTGGGGCTCCGGTTTCATTCCCGTCGGTCATGGAGCAAAGGTGGCTGGTTTCCTTTATTGTAGCTGTATGTAATCGGGTTGACTTAGTCTAGTAATCTGTTGCGTTTGCTCAGTTTCCATGTTGCGTTTCTAGGTTTTGCCCATAAGGTGCTGGCAATCCTAGCTTGCTTGTACTTTTACGTTTGCCAAATGACGTGTCTTGGTTTTGTACTTAGGCGTCGCCTTATTCGTAACAGTATTGCCATTTGCTAAATGAATCCGCAACAGTATTCGCTTTTACCTTAGTTAATTGCCGGTAATTCCCTGTAGGCTTGTTCTTTTCTCGGCTGATAGGACTTCTCTTCAGTTGACAGTTGATTCGGTATTCCCTGTCATCTGTTAAGTAGCCAATATCTTCCATACTTATTTTAATAATTATGGCAGCTTACTACTAAGTATTCATAAATATAACGCGCAATGTTTTCTTATATTGGTTAATAAAGACCATAATAAATTATTAAACTTCATTCATATAAATGTCTGTCGTCAATATTTAAAAGAATGGACGTCAGTCCAGAAATAATTAAAGCGTCACGGGTTATGCTGTCGCCGTGGCGGCAACGTTCAATTAAACATCAAATCTTGCCGGTGTCTGTTGTCCATTTGTCATGTGGTTCTCATCCGGTTTTCAGAATGATAAAATAATTACAACATTTTTGACCACGAGGGCATTTTTACTCTGTGCTCTGCAGCTTGACAAGATGATACAGTCAGAAGTTATGATTATTAAAAAACAGTAACTTACACAATATCGGCGCACAGTGGTAATACTTCGATATTAACGACGAATGGACTTATTATTATACAATAAGCGAGATAATTTCATTAATCTTTACCCTGCTAAATTTCTTAGATGGACTGGTCTATCATTCAATTTGGGCGATACCACTTTTTATTCAAAGGTGTGTTCGCTGAAAGTTTACAGACAGAATAGCGAATAATGCAGACCAAGATCAGCCTGCACAAATCTTGGTCTGCACTGGTTGCAAAGTCAAAATCTCTTGGCACCATCAGGCGAAAGGTTAAAATGCACTAATTTATATGTGTACATTTTCTTTGATTTTTTGTTTTGAGAATAATATCAAAGTAGATGCATTTACAGGCGCGGAGTTTACTAAACGAGTTTTAATTGATATTACAGTGAAAAGCGGAACAAGTCAAAAATGCATATAATACTTTACTAATTGTCAAATAAAAGTAATATCTAAGAATATGAATACCTTATCTATATACGTTACATATTATACATCTAACAAAAAAGTACTCTCTTGTTAATACATGAAACATAATGCTAAACATATATCTATCACACAACAAATAAATGTCTGTAAATACACAATGAACACAGGAATTACAGATTATTAAACTAAATCACTGCCTTTTATACAGCACTACTGTCTTCTACATCTGAACTATGACATTTATCAAGGTCTTAAGTTTCTCCTTCATACTAAGTACAGTTTTAAAATAATACACTTAACTACTTAATTACTAAAGTGTTTTTTCGTGAAATTTGGGCAAAGATCTTCACTCAGTACATATTTACGGAACAACTTTATTAACATTTAATGGTATAATCTAAATTCGTAGATGGACAAGTCCATAACAATAATTTATTTCTGTTAATTCTAAAGCTGGGTAATAGTTTGTACTGATTTTTCCAACTACTGTCATAATATTTTTGAAATAAGTGTAAAAATAATAAGTGTAAAAATAATAAAAACTCAATCCCTGAGAGAAAGAAAAAAGACGATATATATAGACAGAAGAAAGTGATATATATTACAACACACTAAAACCATAAAACAATAAAAAGTACCTATGGCCCAGCTTGAAACAACACTGACCGGATATTGGTTAATAAACAATGAAACTTAAAGGGTTTTTAAACATTTGACACAAATTATTTTATGCTTAATGTAATTGTGTGCAATCTTGGGACTAGATTACGTCAATTTTCAAACTAATAATTAAAAAAGTACCAGAAACAGGCATTAAAGGCACCGGCCTCAAGTTCGTTCGACAACAAAACAAACGTTTTTAGACTTCAGGAAATTAATGCTATATTTCTTAAGAATGCTTTGAAACTTAATTACTGAGAGAAACAGACGAGAATTAGTTGTTTTAACTACTTTTTACGATTAAATAAAAAAGCGTATATACACGTGTAAACAGTTTTGGGCGAGATTTAGCGATAACAGCAGGTGCTTGGAAGTGCGATTAAAATCAATAGCGCATTGAACACAAAATCCACCATAGCGTTATTGGTAACGACAGCGGAAAACTTTATTTTTGCCGCGGCTGTCCGGGTTCGATTCCCAGCGCTGTCATCTTTGTTCTTGATCTGGCTTTTTAATTAGTTTAGAAACAAAAATCCATATTCTAATGTTCATAATATGACCAAACTTCAATTTGAAAGATAGCCTTAATGAACTGATAATTCTGTTGTTATTGTTTTTTTAACCTCCTTTAATATTTTATTCTGTATTTATAAATTAAAGCAGCCATTTGTCGATTTTTATCGTAAAGATGTAAGTATATCATGTGTATTTATTTGTTTCTGAATTCAACAATCAATTCATTTAATTGGTCTAATTACAATCTCATTTCTTTTTTGCACTACAATCCATAGGCAATTGTACCGACAAGGCCCTTGCAAACCAAAGGCTAGCAGACGACAATATTTTCCGTAACAGCTTCCGAGTAAAAAGCCGGAATATTTAAAGAAATGCTTACTGTACATACTAAAATGCCAAAAAGGACCAAACAAACTAAATCATTATCAAATTTAAAACAAATAACACATAACAAAAATTGAATATTTTTTTCTACATTTTTAGGGGTATCGATTTTTTTATTATTTGCGGAAAATATCATATTTTAACTGTTATATTTGAAAAAGTCAGTTTTTTTTTGTCCCGTTTCCTACAGAGTTTATATAAACTGAGGTTTAAAAGGACCAACCAAATATTTCTTTTTTTTTAAATATTCATAATATCTCGAATAAATTAAACTTTAATTTGTGGGGTATCGAATTTTTGATTTCCAAATAGAACCTTGGGGGCCTCCGTGGCCAAGCGGTTAAGGTCACTGACTTCACATCACTTGCCCCTCATCGATGTGGGTTCGAGCCTCACTCGGGACGTTGAATTCTTCATGTGAGGAAGCCATCCAGCTGGCTTACGGAAGGTCGGTGGTTCTACGCAGGTACCCTTTCGTGATGAAATAATGCACGGAGGGACACCTGGGGTCTTCCTCCACCATCAAAGCTGCAAAGTCGCCATATGACCTAAAATGTGTCGGTGCGACGTTAAACCCAACCAAAACAAAAAAAAACCTTTTCTATTATTCTATTTAAGTTGTTTTTCCTTCTTTCTTTATATAGGCAAATTTATCGATTTTCCGATAGATCGATGTTACTAAAAGTTCATAATGGATCAAAGCATCTCAGGTGGGATGTGCACCGTAAGTAGCAGATTTTCATCCAAGGCGTCATAGACTTACGTTAACGTGGAATCACGGATTTTTCTTTTTTTCGTCGATCTTCGCGGACGACCATTCGCGAATCGTTTGTAAAATTTAAGAACTAAACACAAATGTACGAACTTCGTTGTGGCTTTATTAATTCATAAATGTCAAATTGCGTGTGCCAAAATGTCTACATAACGAATAACGCCATTCTTACGATGTATGTCTTGACACGTTGCTACTCACATCTGTAAACTCCAGCCTTGCTAGGAACGCCCTGTGAGAACGGCCTCTTGCAGGCTATCTAGCTTACTTAGTTCTATCCATGCCCATGATAAAATGCCTGCGTAATCTCTACCATTGAAATTGTTTAATGTCGCAATATGACCTCTGCTGTATTGATATAAATTCATAGAAAACAAACTCAACCCTAGAGCACGAAATCTGCATCACCTTGGTTTATTCATTAACTGATTTCATCTCCTACGATGTAAACTTACTAATTACTGTCACATAAACCATATTACAAAAATATTCATAACATGACAAAGCAATAACTATACAATTTCCTGATTGCACGAAATGTTCAGTTTGTTTAATCATTCAGAAAATGTATTAATTTTAAGCTGCATGAAATTCTCTATGCATGCTAAATTAATGGTGCACATTATGTCCAGGGTTAATTTACAACGTTGACGACACTAACATGTGCACAAATTTAAAATATTAAGTTACATGATTTGTACAGATTTGTATTTTATATCTAATGACTTGTTACTGTTTTTTTTTTTTAACTTTTCATAACTATCTACTTTTACTGTCAATAGCAAATTGCACTGCATGATAAAGAAATTTAGAAGGCTCCTAGGAAACATAAACGACTTTCCTATACACATATGCTTTCAAAGGGGATGACGTTTATGATTGAAAATCTACAATTAACACCAATTATGTATTTTTTAGTAAATGGACATTATATATGGAGTATTAAATCTCTGTAAAAGAAAATATGTAGTAAAAGATCAATCTACTGTAACAGTTGCAGTTGCTGATACAGTATGTTTAAAATACTTTTAAGTTTACCAGCTTAATTGCATGTTTAGAGAACTCAAATATCAAAACATCAGCGAAAAGAACATAAATACAAATAATTTTATAAATGACAAAACAGTTGAAATCATAATTAACTTACCTCGTTCAAAAATAATAGCACATTTTTTTACTGTTAAATTGATTTTAAATATTTCCTTTTTTATCGTAGATGCGGTGTTTTTAAATTCGTTTTCAAGTTTTTCTTGTCATTTTTTAAGTAGGAATGCAAACATTTACACTGCAAGACAACGTGCCTGGTCTGGGTATATTTTGCAAGATACTTCGCTTATACAATCGACCAATAAATAACTGATAAGAAGACAAATACAGTTGTAAATCGAACGCATAAGCAAAATAAAAACTCGAATACCAAGGCATCGATTTTAAGACGTTTCATATACATCGTGATAGGGATTCAATACCATTATCGCTGACAAGTAACCCTTATAAAACTTAAATTCTGCGTAAGCGGTAATAAAATAAAGAAATGGTTTCAAAACCTACTGTCATAAAACTTTATTGCACGTATCAACATAAACTTCTTTTTTATGTTCAATCATATATCTATAGATTTATATCGATTATTTCTTAAATGTGTCACTTATTCAGTAATAATTTAGTAAGTAGATTAGTTTCATGTGAGCCACTTAGATATATTTACAAGATTAAACTGACGGTTAGTTCCAACTACTGTCATCCACATATATGATGATTTTAGCCTTTTAGGTCATGTACATTTTAAGACATACACGACATAAAATTCGGACGGAAGGAAGGAAGGGCCAAGGTCGTCAAGACTGACAGACGTACGCAAATCAATAAATAGTGTCATATTTTTATATACAAGACATAAACTCGTACCGAAAGACAGACAGATGAACATCTGGATGAACGTCCAGACGGACGGAAAAAGGATATATATAAGTAACAGCTTAATATAATATATATTTTAATTGCCTTTGCAATGGAATGTTTCGAAATTATGAAATTGTTGCTTTTGTTAAAAAACATCTATCATGCTATGTCTAGGAATTATTCAGCAAAAATAAGTAATATGTATGCACTATGTTAAAAAAACTGAACAGATAATAACGAACTGCTCTCGAAAAAAATGTCTTTTTTTTAGATTTTTATCTGAAATGTTTAATCACTTACTGGTTGGGAACCATTTTCCGGACACATGTGATATCCGCTTTATTTCGTTGTTATTCATGTATTTGTTTCATCTACTAGATCATTTAGATGTTTGTTCTTCATGTTTACAACAAACCACTATATTATAAGGCTGTATAATGTTTGGGTTTTTTATGATAACTCACCTGCGTTTACAAAACAACTTTCTGTTATAACGGGTCATGAAAATGACATTGCGCATGCGCAGTACTTCACACTTGTCAAGTGGGGAAGAAATAATTAAACTACATAATGATTGTCTGCTGATAACATGTTCTACATTTAATTTCACGGTAAAAGTTACGTAAGATGCAGGGCTGTCGATTTTTGCATTAATTTTATTCTATATCTATTGGAATTATCAAGAATTCGTGTTAGACGAAATTCGAGTTTTTTTTATAGTCAACCTCGGTTTGCTTTCGTAGCTGCCAGTGAACGTCGGGTTATGTTTCATGTGCAATTTTAAAGAGATGAATGATAAAGAAATGTGTAGAAATAGTTCAGTTACTTATTTTGATATCGAATTAACAGCAAAACATCGTCAAAATATTTGTCCGGATACTGGTTAACCTGACGGGGAAAATAACTTTTTTTAGTGACCCCATTTGAGGCCCCATGGAATCCATATTTTACGTCACAACGCGATGCTGATTACAAAATCAGATGCGGAAGGAGCTGAAGTTTGTGCAGTGTGGGCTTCGTAAATGTCAAATATTTTTTTAGGGAATAATGGAGCCGAAATATGAAAATGTGTCCGGAAAATGGTTCCCAACCAGTACATTGAAATTTTTTTTTTAAACCAATCTTAAAGACTCAAAATGCCTTTGTGTAAAATGTTGCTGCAACATTTTTCATTACGAACATGAACTATTATAATTCCTTGTTAAATCTTATTTTCGGTAAATATTTTCTCTAATATATTTGTCAAATGTCTGATATCGATGCAATACTAGACTGTTATCACATATTCTTTTATTCACACGCCCCCCCCCCCCCCCCCGCTCCTTTACACACTTTATGACTCTAACTGTAAAGAGTTAATATGCAGTATTAAAAGTAACGCTTTCCTAACCATGTAATTATGCACTGAATCAATTTGGTCAGCTGTTTCATCAACAAAAAATTTAAAGCCTTATGGACTTTGAAATCCCTGTCGGATATTGATTTAACTGTTGATAGATGTATTATGTTCTGACACTGAAAAAATATGTCTATTTTTAGATTCTTATCAATGTTTTATTACTTAAACTGAAATAACGCTTTAATGTTTAAAGTAATCATAAATTTCCTACGTGCTATACCATTTCGGCTATTGATTAACTGCAGATAAATCAAACCAGACCAGACAAGAGCAGAACAGAAGTTTATTTTTTATCTAAAGGCCACCAGCCCATGAAAACATATTTACAAAGCAACAAAAAACAAAGCATATGCACTTTTATATAAAAAGTAATAGAAACTGACATATATAATATAAATAATGTATTAAAGTTTTAGCAACTTAACATTAGATTTTCGTTTATCAAAAGCATAATATAAGAAAGTAGCAATGGACCTATTCAAAGTTTTGTTTTTTGTTGACATCGGGATTTTAAATTTTGTTTTGTGTTGGATTAGAGCAGTACTTTTTAGGTACATACGTCATTCTTAATTCCACGTAATTTCACGTAAAACATGGAACTCATCTTCTATAATATTTTATTACATTTTCTACACAATTTATTTTCTTTTCCTATTTTTCTATGTCGACCAGTTTCAATCTCAAGATCATGAGAACCTATTTTGAAATGTTGAACACAAACCTAAATGTTCTGATGTCTAAAATATCTAAATATTTACATATGAGAAATCTTCTTTGAACATCATATAAAACGACAATTTTGTATTTGAACTAACTGATCCACACCATTCTTGTAGGTAAATATCTTTTAATATATTTACAAAGGTTATTAAAAAGTATTTTTCTGTATCAAATGATTGGCTTTCCCAAACATATCCAAAAATATGTCTTTGCAGATTATTTCTTACAGCAGATACCCAGTTATTATGGCCACTTTTATCATCATTTTGCATAGTTAGATATCATATCTTAATTAATCTACTGTAAGGCATTTTTAAGATTTTAGGGTTCTGAGAACGTTGGGATATGTATGCATGAGAGGTCGCGTAAATCTTAGAAAATATTGTGGATGGTTATCTGAGATGTGAGAAAGTCGAGAGTGACAGTCTAAAAGTCATGGTGCTGTCTGACAAACCAACGTTGCGACTGTATAAAAGTTTCATATTTGTCAATGTCTTACATATTTTGTCATTTCAGTTAGCTTTTTACAGTTTATTTATTTATCTTTTTGTCAACCTGATGTCTACAACTGCCCGTTCCCGGTCAATGCCTCACTTTGTTCCTTTATCATTTCTCTGTATCTTTGGTAGTCTAGTGGTAGAGCGTCCGCTTCAAGTGCGGGAGGTCATTTTTTCGATCCCAATCCGAGTCATAACAAAGACACAAAAAACGGTACTAGTAGTTTTCTCGCTTTGCGCACAGCTTTAGAGGATAGTACTTGAACTGGCCAGACCAGTGTCAGTATAATGTGACTAGTTTGGGTGTCATGTCACGTGTCTACGCCGTGATATTTCAGTGAGGCAGCACCATGCAGACGGGCATTATGCTCGCTACTACAAGTAGACACCGTATTTTATATGACAACAAATTTGTTGAAAAAGACGTTAAATCCGAACACACGTACACTCGTTGTGTCTGTCCTGCCTGTTTGTTTTACTTGAGTGAGTGAGTGAGTGAGTGGGATTTTACGGCGATTCGTTTGTGTGTGAGCGCTAGCGTGCTCGTGCGTCCGAACGTATGTGTGTGAATATATGTGAGTACATGTATAATATCAAACATCCCAACTGCCCACGCAAAAACACAATTTTAGGCTTTACTTGATTTTTTGTTCCGAATTCTAAATATGTTACATGTATATTAATTCTTATTATTAAATGCTACCAATTTGATAAAATGACATAAAAAGAAAATATCATTATTTGTTTTTCATATTTGTTTACCTTTGTCATGGTGATAACTTGCATATTTTTATACTATGAAATGTCTTAGAAAAAACTGCTGTCAAATAGGAAAACTTGCAATGCAACAGAATGACCTATAAGAAATTTACTTGAATAATATGAACTTTAACGCATTGGCAAATATGTGGTCTTCTTTATCAATTGCCAAACTTGTCGACAAACTTGATGACAATTTTTAATTTTTCGGACGTCACCATGATTTAAGATTATCACCCTCGACTTTCTTTCACCTCAGATAATCGCTTAGAAATGTCGGTCGCGCGTTTTAAAAGAGCTTTGAAAGTGGTATTGTGAGCGAAGTGTGGCCGACATCCATAAGGATGTGATATCTATCTACATAGTTATGGGACCTCTCAAGCAACTAGACACCACCACCTCAGATCAAACTAAACTATTGCCGATGAAGCCATCTTGCTGCTTTCGGGAAAATCTATTGTTCCATCTGAGTTCTCTCTCCACTACCAAAAAGGTCACTATATTACGTATAATTGTGTTAGTTCACGTAAAACATAACATATAAAACAAAAATACTTTTGCGGACTTGCGTACTTGCTGAATTTCAACATTTTAAATGTAACACAAAATCCATATTAGACGATAACTTAGACAGTATTAGACAACAAACGCGATGTGTAACATTGTCACAAATTGACATACGGGCCTTATTTTATCTGTAGTGTAAATGCAGGTATTGCATCATCTTTTTGTAAATTTTTGAGTTATTGAGGTAAATGTCAGATTTCACGCATGAAATACCTCTCATATTTTTCTGTATTTCAACTTAAATTTCCATGTAAATTTCATTAAATTCTGTTCAGTAATAAGAAAGTTGATATTTTATAAACTTCAGCAATTTATGTTTTTATCCCCAAAACCACTATAATGGGCCTCAAATTGTCAGTTTAAATTCGCGTTAAAGTAGTTAGATTCCCCGGCTATATCGTGAATCCCGTGAAAATGACAATAGTCGGAGTCCACGGCTTAGCCGTGAATCCCATGAAATTTAGTATTTGGCGGGACATTATCCTTTAAATAGACTGGACTAGATATGCCTTGCGCACACCACCTTACGACTTTATAGACGAATCTATGTCTGAATTATTTTCTTGCTAGAAATTTATGCTCGATCGAGGTAAGAAATTTATTTGTTAGATTTTTGTATGATTTTTGCATTACGATTTTTATTTGGTAAATTTTTGTGCATTCTACAGAATTCTGTAACATTTACTTTTCGGCATATGATTTTAGCTAGTTTCGGTATGTCAGGATGATTTATTAAATTTTTCAGACTTTTGTAAATTATTTCGAAAGAGGAATCTAAAATGTTTCATTTATATAAGATGTTAGATTTATACTGAAATTTGTATCGTGATAATTGTAAAGCACTGTTTCAAAAACTTATGTCAAACATTTCGTTATTATGGAACGCCATTACTGCATTGTATTGTTATGTATAAATCTATATGGCAAGTCTAGCACCATGTATGTAATATATTATTGTAATTTGTAATTTGTGTGCCAGTCTATAGCACATCTAATTAATGTCCGTTGTAGTGTATGGCATTAGATATTATATGGATGCCAACTCTAATATAACGTTTGATTTACATTGAATTTTGTTATTTGTAGTTGTAAATAATAGCTGCAGTTTATCATGTCCGTATCTATAATGTTTCATCATATACTTTTTCATATCTTTTTCATACTTTAACTTTAGTCTTTTAAGTAAGTAATCTTTGTAATAATGGAAGTAATAAGTGACGTATTTTAATCATGTGACGTTTGAACTTAGTAGCACATATGTTTGTATAAGTAGCACGTATTATTTATGGGAGCCTACGGAGGTAATGGTGTACCAAAGGAGCAGTTTTATGCCCTGACTTTTTTGTTTTGCTATGGTGCTTACCATATGTTATATATTTTAGCTTCTTCCGCCAGACGATTTTCCTGGTGACGTCATAACCCGGAAGTACAATGCCCGAGGTTCACTGGTCTTCACTCGCTGGATGTGATATTCCCAGCGCAGAGCTTTCGTCCCATGGTTGTGCCGTAAACCGCAAAGACGATGATTTTTGTTATCCTCTGAAGTCAGCTCAGGGATGCAATCACCTACCACCATAGGGAGCCACACGGAATCAACGTATTCACGGTTTAAAGGGACTGTATTTTGAATTTAGAAGCTACGTTTTGTTTGTGCTACTTAAAGTTCACAATTGAATTAAAGAACTGTGTCACGTCAGATTAGAATGGAATTTAAGAACTTTTGTATCTAGAGATACTGAACTTTCTTTTTTTTTCTTTCTTATATTCAGTTTTTTTTTCTTTTCATATCTATTCATTGTTAATCATCTTATGTAAATAAATTTGTAAATATTGTAAAGGGTGTTGATTTGTTTTGATGGTTGCTGTCGCCGGTACGGCCTTTCCTGTCACAATGGTGTCAGAAGTGGGATTGGTCGACCAGACACAGTAGCTATTCGAACATTATTAACACCCATTTAACTGCAGCAATAATTTGTAAAGAATCCTCTTGTTTTGTTTTATTGTTACTCATATATAGTTTTATTCATTTTTCAGAGTGCGTCTTACCTCAGACAAGACAAGACAGATCCGTAGCTTCAGCTAACCAGCTTTTGTGGTCACAGACTGATAGACAGTGTTACGACACTTGGATTCTGGGGTGAGTTCGTTCCTTTTTTTTTCTTTTGGTTTATTTTGTGTCACTCTATGATTAAGCCACCATATATCTGTGCTGAGAGTGACCGCCCTTGACAAGGAGAGTTATCCTACTCACTTTTACTTGTGCGTCGCCCTACTTCTCCCAGTGATCCTAATATGTATTAGTGTACTGTACACATACTAGATACAGTATTTTACTTTGTGTGTGTTAGCAAGATTGTTTACTTGCATATACTTTTAACCTACTCTTATGTTTTAGTGCTACACAGTTGTGTTATACTTATACTTTATCTTAGGATAAAGCACTTTGGTTTATTTTTGTTTTATTTGTTACACTAAAGTGTTAACACCAGTTACAGTTGATTGATATTTGATAAGGCTAGGGTATTGTTGCAGCCTACTGTCACTGTACTTTGTTGCTTGTTGCCTATGCGACCTTGATTGACACATAGTACTGTTGCGCAACTTAGTGTATTATTTTAGTGAGGACGTTTTGTGTAGTATATACGTAGAGTATAATATTTTGTTTTGGCTTCAGTGGTAACTGTAGAGCCTTAGTGTAAACTAGTGTAGTCTAGTATTCCCTCACGATTGTTTATTTAGTGTCTCAGGTTGTTATAGTAGCTGTAGTGCGTAGTGTTATATAGTGTTAACGTAGTGTAATCAAACATGACTAGTGTAGTAGAGTTAACGAAGGTAGGACAGGAGTTAGGTTATGAAGGAGAGGAGTTACGTAACTTTGTTAAGGAAGAGCAGGCTAGGGAACGTGAGGAAAGACATAGTAGATTAGAGGCAGAGAAAGATAGATTAGAGGCAGAGAAATTAAGAGCAGAGGCAGAGAAAGATAGGTTAGAAGCAGAGAAAGATAGATTAGAGTTAGAAGCTAGGTTTCAGAAGGAAAAGATAGAATATGAAAAACAAAGTAGTTTAGAAGCAGAGAGAGAAAGAGAGAAGGAAAGGTTAGAAGCAGATAGGGAAAGATTAGAGTTAGAGGCTAGGTTGCAGAAGGAAAAGTTAGAGTTAGAACGTAAGTTAGAATTAGATAAGTTAGAATACGGACGTAAGTTAGAACAGGATAAGTTAGAAATGGAAAAGGAGAAGTTAATGTTAGCTAGGAAGTTAGAAACAGAGAAGGAGGAAGCAGAAAGTAGGAGATTAGAAACAGAGCATAAGTTTAAGACAGACTTAGAAAAGATGAGTAAGAAAAAGGTAAAGGTTAAGATGTCTCCCTTTGATGAGAAAATTGATTCCATGGATGCGTACTTGAATGTGTACGAAACGTACGCTGTTGCGCAGGATTGGGATAAAGAGATATGGTCACTTAACTTACCGTTCCTTCTAAAGGGTACGGCAAGAGAAGTTTTTGATAGGCTTCCGTTGGAAGATAGGAAGGATTATGATAAACTGAAAGCCGCTTTGCTACGTCAGTTCGAACTCACTGACGATGGCTATAAGAAAAAGTTTAGAACTGAAAGGCTCGGGATAATGAGACCTTTGTGATGTTTTCTAGCCAGAATAAGTAGATATTTAGATGGTTGGCTTAGACTGAGTAAGGTAGAGAAAACGTATGAAGGATATTAGATTTTATACTTAGGACCAATTTTTAGATGTATGTAATAGAGAACTATACCAGAATTTGAGTAGTAAGAGTTAGTTAAAGCTAAGGATGTAGCAGAAGATGCAGATTTGTTTGCAAAGACTCGTGGGAGGTCCCCAAGTATGTCGTGAATCGAACCAATAAGGACCGGAGCTATAAACCATATGAAATACCTCAGAGACACTATCCTAGTAGTCGTAATGTAGGCACTAGTAATAGAGGTAGTAGCAATGTTGCTAATAGAGGTAGAGGTTATCAACCCTTTGGTGTACTGAAGTGTTATAAGTGTGGTCGAATAGGGCATAGTTCATATTACTGTAGGAGTGGAAGTACGGCGGTAACAGTGCTAATGCAGCAGCAGAGTTAGAAGTAGAGCAGGAACAGGAAAGTAGTAAAGGGGAGAATAGAAATAGTAAGGAAAGTAGAAAAAGAGGTAGAGGCGTGACCGATCTAGGAGTAGAGGTAGAGGAAGAGAAATAGAGATAGAGATAGGAGTAAGTCAAGTAGGTCAGAGAGTGGAAATAACATTATAGAACTAAGTGATGTTGAGGAGTTAGGTATGCTTAGTGTAAGTACATGTCCTACAAAACCGGTACTTGTAATGGTAGGGATGTAATCGCTATGCGAGATACAGGTTGTACATGTGTGATAGTGAAACGGAACTTAGTAGAAGCAAGTCAGTTTTTAGAGAAAACCCGTAGATGTAAGTACATAGATGGGAGTGAACATAGGCTAGATGTAGCTAAAATAGATATGATTGTCCGTATTTCAAGGGTACAGTAGAGGCGTTGGTTGTAGATAATCCTACCAATGATGTTATAATTGGTAATGTAGAGGGAGCTGTAGAACCTCAGTTAGTAGTTTAGCGTCAGCAGTAGAAACTAGGGCGCAAGCCAAAGTTAAGAAGCAAGTAAAGCTTAAAGTTCCGTCTCAGATTTTAGATGTATCTAGAGAGGAATTCTTAGAAAAGCAACAGAAAGATAGCACGTTAGATCTGTGTAGAAAGAAGGCTGGGGAAGGTACGATTAAGCAGTGTAGAGGTAAAGGTTCAGTTAGGTTTGAGATAAGGAATAGATTGTTATATAGAGAGTATACCGCCCAGAATTTAGACAAAAGTAGACAGTTGATTGTACCTAAATGTCATAGAGAAACTGTGATGAAAGTTGCACACGATTCATTACTGTCAGGCCATTTAGGTATAAGGAAAACTAGTGATAGGGTATTAGGCGAATTTTACTGGCCAGGAGTAATGGCAGAGGTTAGGAGGTACTGTCAGTCATGTAGTATTTGTCAACGTACTATAGCTAAGGGTAGAGTAAGTAAAGTTCCGTTAGGAAAAATGCCTTTGATTGATACTCCGTTTAAGAGAGTTGCCGTCGATATCGTTGGTCCGATCGAACCTATGACTGATAGGAAAAACAGGTACATTTTGACTATGGTAGATTATGCTACTAGATATCCAGAAGCTATAGCACTACCTAGTATTGAAACTGAGAGAGTAGCAGAGGCATTAGTAGATATGTACAGTAGATTAGGAGTGCCAGAGGAAATGCTTACCGATTGTGGATCGCAGTTTTAACGTCAGAACTTATGGCAGAAGTTAGTATGTTATTGTCATTAAGGCAGTTAACTACAACACCGTATCACCCTATGTGTAACGGTTTAGTAGAGAAGTTTAACGGTAGTTTAAAGCAGATGTAGAAGCGTATGTGTAGTGAGAGACCTAGAGATTGGGATAGGTATTTGAATGCTATGTTGTTTGCTTACCGTGAAGTTCCGCAAGAAAGTTTGGGATTTTCTCCCTTTGAGTTACTTTACGGCAGAACAATCCGTGGACCGATAACTGTGCTAAGAGAGTTATGGGCTGGTAAGACGGAGAATGATGAGGTTAAAACCACTTACCAGTATGTTATGGATTTGCAAGAAAAGTTGGAGGATACGTGTAAGATAGCTCAGCAACAGTTAGCAAAAAGTAGTGCTAGATACAAGAAGTATTACAATAGGAAGGCTAGAGATAGGAGGTTTAAGGCAGGTAGTAAGGTACTTGTATTGTTACCTACGAAACATAATAAGTTGTTGTTACATTGGAAGGGTCCTTACGTAGTAGTAGAGGTAGTAAATAGACTAGATTACAGGATAGATGTAGACGGAAAATTGAAAACGTTTCACGCAAACATGCTGAAACAGTACTGTGAAAGGAAGGATGATAGTAAGTCTATACCAGATAAGGGTATATTAAGTAAGGTTGGAGCAGCTATTGTAGAGGAAGATCAGAGAGATTATGACAGATTAGATCCGAATGAAAGTAGTGATGAGTTTTCGAGTAGAGTAGAAAAAGATATAGTTTTGTGTCCTATAAAGCAGGGTACAGAAACGTACAAAGATGTAGAGATAAATCCGGAGTTACCAGTAGAATGTAAACAGGAAGTAGTAGATTTGTTAGACAATTTCTCAAAGGTATTGACAGATATTTCTTTTGTATGTGTATTTTTATTGATATTTTTTAAGTTTATCTCAAATTTCGGCGCTATTGCAGTTCCGCTCACAGATTTGACGAAAAAGGGTCAGCCAAATCTTGTAGAGTGGGGTGAAAGTCAAGAAAAGGCTTTCCAGACTTTGAAGGCTAGCTTAATGGGTCCGCCTATTTTGAAGTTGCCAGATTTAGATCAGACTTTTATATTGAGAGTAGATGCTTCAGATTTAGGTTTAGGCTCAGTATTGCTTCAGGAAAGTGATGGAGAGAAATTACCTGTAGCGTATGCTAGTAGGAACTTGCTACCTAGGGAGCAAAAGTACTCAGTGATAGAGAAGGAGTGTTTAGCGATAGTATGGGCAGTAGCTAAGTTTCACCGGTATTTGTTCGGTAAAGACTTTGTATTAGAGACAGATCATCAGCCGCTCACTTATTTGAATAAAGCGAAACTTAGCAATTCCAGGCTGATGAGATGGGCATTGGCATTGCAGCCATATAGGATCAGTATTAGAGCAATTCCTGGTAGAGAAAATGTAGGTGCAGATTATTTAAGTAGAGTGTAGACAGGTGGCTATATTATATGGTGTACAGATAGTGACAGCGTGTTTTTTTTTTTTTGTTGTGTTTGCTATGTGCAGTATGCCAATTTGTTTTCATTTAGAAAATTATAAATTTTCTTTTTAAGGGGGGACGTGTGTCACAAATTGACATACGGGCCTTATTTTATCTGTAGTGTAAATGCAGGTATTGCATCATCTTTTTGTAAATTTTGAGTTATTGAGGTAAATGTCAGATTTCACGCATGAAATACCTCTCATATTTTTCTGTATTTCATAACTTAAATTTCCATTGTAAATTCATTAAATTCTGTTCAGTAATAAGAAAGTTGATATTTTATAAACTTCAGTAATTTTATGTTTTTATCCCCAAAACCACTATAATGGGCCTCAAAATTGTCAATTTAAATTCGCGCCAAAGTAGTTAGATTTCCCCGGCTATATCGTGAATTCCGTGAAAATGACAATAGTCGGAGTCCACGCTTAGCCGTGAATCCATGAAATTTAGTATTTGGCGGGACATTATCCTTTAAATAGACTGGACTAGATATGCCTTGCGCACACCACCTTACGACTTTATAGACGAATCTATGTCTGAATTATTTTCTTGCTAGAAATTTATGCTCGATCGAGGTAAGAAATTTATTTGTTAGATTTTTGTATGATTTTTGCATTACGATTTTTATTTGGTAAAGTGGGGGTCCCAGTTAGGTGTCTGCGCAAAATGTTTTTTGATTTTATTTAAACTTTGTGGTAATATACCTACATGTATTAAGTTTCATTAACAAGTGTTACTGTTACCAGTTTTGACTTACTTTTATAGATATTCACATTTAAAGTGGGTGGGGTAATCTGACATGTGACCAGCCAGGAACACAATTTCTGTTATTTTTTTAAAAATGGTTCTAACTTTTTACATGAAACTTTTATGATAAAATAACTATGCAATGGACATTCACACAACATGTTGCATTTTAAATTGTACTGAATACTTTTTTCAGCACAGAGCCACAAAGTTGTCTAATCAAATTTACTGATTTTCAATGGACGAACTTTACCAAAAAGCTAAAACATTTTTCATTAGTTGAGATATTAAGGTGTTATTTTCAGAAGATATTGTAAACTAAATAAACATAAAAATGACAGTATATCAGTACACTCTGATTAATATTGGAAGAGTGGTACACTCTCAAACTGGGAAAAAGTGGGTGGGGTAAATAAATATTCGAAGCAACACTACAAAAATTGTGCAGTTGTTAGGAAATGGCCTCAGATTGTCTATTACTATCTTAATTTTATTAAATACAGCATTGGTTGATAAATTAACAAAAAAAATCCCACTTTATACATGTGTGTCATGGAAAAAGCATGGACCTTGAACATGACATGTAGACAAACCAAATTAACCCTGAAAGCTCAAAGTATTTAACAAAAGGTTTTGCCTGAGGCAGTATATTTTGGGGAAAGCTATTGTTCAAATTAACATTAAATTTTCTGCATTGAATATTCCATGGCACACATGTATAAAGTCTTATTAAAGAGAAAATTTTTTTGTTAAAATTTATCAACCAAGTCTGTATTTAATAAACTAGAATTTGTCTGTAGGACACATGGTGTGCCCCCACCCCCACCCCGACTGGTACATTTGTCACAAATAATGGGAAATAATTCAAATGTTTGCAGTCTTAATGGGGTATAGCCTCAAAAAAAAAATATGAAAAGGATTCATTATTCTATACCATATACTTTTTGAGCTATGAGCATCACAAACAAAAAATCCACTATTTTGGCTATTTCAAGGGCCATAACTCTGTAATGAATGCTAAAATTCTCAAGAAGAATGCCATGTGCAAAGGTCACATTATGATAAAGACTCATGCAAGGTTTCATGAATTTACATTTAAATACTTCTGAGTAAGGCACCGAGAATACTTCTGAGTAAGGCACATAATTAGGTAAAATGTGCATTTTTTTACTATTTCAGGGGCCATAACTCTGGAAATAGGGGACAGACCCAGATACAAAACAGTAGGTGCGCAAGTTCATATCATAATAAACGCTCATCAATTTATATCAAATACTTTTTGAGCTAGGCGTGTCACAAGGTGAAAATGTGCATTTTTGACTATTTCAGGGGCCATAACTCTAGAAATAGGGCGCGGACCCAGATTAAAAATAGGAGATGCACAAGTTCATATCATGATTAAGACTAATGCAAGGTTTCATGAATCTATATCAAGTACTTTTTGAGCTAGGCGTGTCACAAGGTGAAAATGTGCATCTTTTACTATTTCAGGGGACATAACTCTAGAAATAGGGGGCGGAGCCAGACGAAAAATAGGAGGTGTGCAAGTTCATATCATTATAAAGACTCGTGCAAGATTTCATCAATCTATATCAAATACTTTTTGAGCTAGGCGTGTCACAAGGTGAAAATGTGCATTTTTTTACTATTTCAGGGGCAGTAACTCTAAAATTAGGGGGCGGAGCCAGAAGAAAAATAGAAGATGCGCAAGTCCATATCATGATAAAGACTCTTGCAAGGTTTCATCAATTTATATCAAATACTTTTTGAGCTAGGCGCGTCACGAACTTCGGACGGACGCACGGACAGATGGACGGACAGATGCACGGACAAGAGCGAATCTATATGCCCCCACCACTCATTGGGGCACAATTAAGATAGTAATAGACAATCTGAGGCCATTGCGTAACAACTGCACAATGTTTGTAGTGTTGCTTCGAATATTTATTTACCCCACCCACTTTTACCCAGTTTGAGAGTGTACCACTCTTCCAATATTAATCAGAATATACTGATATACTGTCATTTTTATGTTTATTTAGTTTACAATATCTTCTGAAAATAACACCTTAATATCTCAACTAATAAAAAATGTTTCAGCTTTTGGGTGAAGTTCGTCCATTGAAAATCAGTAAATTTGATTAGACAACTTTGTGGCTCTGTGCTGAAAAAAGTATTCAGTACAATTTAAAATGCAACATGTTGTGTGAATGTCCATTGCATAGTTATTTTATCATGAAAGTTTCAGGTAAAAAAGTAGAACCATTTTTAAAAAAATAACAGAAATTGTGTTCCTGGCTGGTCACATGTCAGATTACCCCACCCACTTTAAATGTGAATATCTATAAAAGTAAGTCAAAACTGGTAACAGTAACACTTGTTAATGAAACTTAATACATGTAGGTATATTACCACAAAGTTTAAATAAAATCAAAAAACATTTTGCGCAGACACCTAACTGGGACCCCCCCTTTTTGTGCATTCTACAGAATTCTGTAACATTTACTTTTCGGCATATGATTTTAGCTAGTTTCGGTATGTCAGGATGATTTATTAAATTTTTCAGACTTTTGTAAATTATTTCGAAAGAGGAATCTAAAATGTTTCATTTATATAAGATGTTAGATTTATACTGAAATTTGTATCGTGATAATTGTAAAGCACTGTTTCAAAAACTTATGTCAAACATTTCGTTATTATGGAACGCCATTACTGCATTGTATTGTTATGTATAAATCTATATGGCAAGTCTAGCACCATGTATGTAATATATTATTGTAATTTGTAATTGTGTGCCAGTCTATAGCACATCTAATTAATGTCCGTTGTAGTGTATGGCATTAGATATTATATGGATGCCAACTCTCATATAACGTTTGATTTACATTGAATTTTGTTAATTTGTAGTTGTAAATAATGGCTGCAGTTTATCATGTCCGTATCTATAATGTTTCATCATATACTTTTCATATCTTTTTCATACTTTAACTTTAGTCTTTTAAGTAAGTAATCTTGTAATAATGGAAGTAATAAGTGACGTATTTTAATTATGTGACGTTTGAACTTAGTAGCACATATGTTTGTATAAGTAGCACGTATTATTTATGGGAGCCTACGGAGGTATGGTGTACCAAAGGAGCAGTTTTATGCCCTGACTTTTTTGTTTTGCTATGGTGCTTACCATATGTTATATATTTTAGCTTCTTCCGCCAGACGATTTTCCTGGTGACGTCATAACCCGGAAGTACAATGCCCGAGGTTCACTGGTCTTCACTCGCCTGGATGTGATATTCCCAGCGCAGAGCTTTCGTCCCATGGTTGTGCCGTAAACCGCAAAGACGATGATTTTTGTTATCCTCTGAAGTCAGCTCAGGGATGCAATCACCTACCACCATAGGGAGCCAACACGGAATCAACGTATTCACGGTTTAAAGGGACTGTATTTTGAATTTAGAAGCTACGTTTTGTTTGTGCTACTTAAAGTTCACAATTGAATTAAAGAACTGTGTCACGTCAGATTAGAATGGAATTTAAGAACTTTTGTATCTAGAGATACTGAACTTTCTTTTTTTTTCTTTCTTATAATCAGTTTTTTTTTTCTTTTCATATCTATTCATTGTTAATAATCATCTTATGTAAATAAATTTGTAAATATTGTAAAGGGTGTTGATTTGTTTTGATGGTTGCTGTCGCCGGTACGGCCTTTCCTGTCACAAACATATCGTTCGCAGTGTCTCCTAACTAGTGGAAATGACAGAAACTGGTAGAAGGTAAGGAAGTAGGCTAACATATTTCAGGTATCAAAATTTTTTTTCGCATACAATTATATTTCGTCACTAGCTTGATTAAATCTTAATATAAACATGTCTGTGCCATTTTCTATCTACACACGATTTCAGTGTGTATGAATATTTTAAAATTATTTCTATATTAACCTTTAGCCAGCTACTGTGTCACACATTCATGCCAAGTTATTTGAAAATCCATCCATCGATGACAAAGATATGGACCGGACACGCCCATCAATGCACTATCCTTTAATGTCTAAGTGTGACCTTGACCTTTGAGTTACGGACCTGGGTCTTGCGCACGACACGTCGTCCTACTGTGGTACACATTCATGCCAAGTTATTTGAAAATCCATCCATCGATGACAAGGTATGGACCGGACACGCCCATCAATGCACTATCCTTTAATGTCTAAGTGTGACCTTGACCTTTAAGCTATGTACCTGGGTCTTGCGCGCGACACGTCGTCTTACTGTGGTACACATTCATGCCAAGTTATTTGAAAATCCATCCATCGATGACAAAGATATGGACCGGACACGAAAAATGCGGACAGACCGACAGACTGACAGACCGACAGACCGACAGACGGTTCAAAAACTATATGCCTCCCTTCGGGGGCATAAAAATGACTGGGTTTATATTGTTTATCAAATAATAAGCTTTGTTACACAACTTGAACAAAGTGGAAATCTTTAGTCAGCTTTATCAATTCATTCTCATTTAAATCTGTTTTTAGATATGACAGTGTAATCGAAAGTAATTCAAAATGTAATAGACGACTGCACCAACCTTTATGTCTGTAAATATATATTATTATATTACGATAACGAGAAATCAAAACTGACATCGATTACTGATTACTTTCGATTTTTGGCAAAACGTATTTGGTTTAAATCAATTACGATTACTGATTTTAATTAAAACATTTCTGATTGAAATTATTCTTATACGAGGGTTGTTAAAGAAATCGCGAAACTATGAACTTTCAGGATTTAACATTGTATAAACAATATTGAAGCATAAACGTAGCGTGATTGTTGATATATCTAAACCACATCTAAAACCAAGTATTACACTGAAATCTCGATTTGAATTTTTTTTAAAATGTTGTTCAAGGTTTACTGCAAGATAATACATATAAAGTTACCTATAAGGGCAATGAAAAACATTAAATCGCCAATGATAAAGAAATAGCGTATTTATCTCACTTTAAATAGGTTGTCAAATACTGCAATAACTTATTCATTGTGCCGGTGTCAATAGCGTATAATTGAGCTATGTGTTACTGGATTTCTATTGGATTTTATTTTCTACAATATTGCGACCATGGAATAATTGATAATTTCATGCATTTAAGTACAATTATAAATATACCTATGAAATCAAAGGCTGAGCGTGAAACTGTTGTATCTTGTTCTTTATTTAAATATCGGTACAATAGTATTTTGCTCAACCCACGACAAAGTAATACTTATTATGTCTGACAAATTACGTCTGCGGTTTTATATAAAAAAGTCTTATTCAATAGTGTTTATACAGGCTTGAAAATGTATATTTTCCGATTTCTCAACTAACATTTTGTCAAATGTAAACACTGTATTATAGTTTTGTTTTTGAAATTTCCTCTTAAAAACGTTAACATAGACGGCGTATGTATGTAATATTTCACGTGTTATTACAAAATAAGCAATCAAATAGTAGCATAATAAAATAAATTGCAAAACTGTACTTTAATTGTTATAAAACTACAAAGACAATTGGTGAATTTCAATACACGTTAAATCACCTAATCATATAAATCAGTTTGCTATACAAATAATGTAAGAAACATGTTCGCTATATGTTTATAACAAACTCAGGCTATAACAAAAACACACTTGATTGTCCCGATGAGTTCGCTGTAACCGGCGTTTACTGTACTTCAAACAAAATATGAACTGAGCAATGATAGTGTATGAAACCATCTCCATTGCATGACATTAGGCAATATATTGTGTATGGTTGCCAGATTTTCATTACAAACTTGCGTATTTGCGTAAAGGTAGCTACGCGCTTGTCTGCTCAACCATAGATCACGAAATTTGCAGTACCATGGTATATTCCTGAACTGAATTGACCCCCAACTATGTAAACTTGAATTGAATTTATTATTCTAGTTCTTCTCACCATTATTACTGTCACATATGTCATATAACAAAAATGTTCATAAAACGACAAAGAAATAATTAACTTAACAATTTCCTGATTGCAAGAAAAGTTCAATTTGTTTAATCGTTTTCCCTGAGTTGTCGAGTTGAGCGTAAATATGATCAATCAAAAGTATTTTAATCAAAAGGACATATTTACATCAATTCGATAATTTTTCATTATTTATCTACATCAGCTTCGATGCAAAGTTTAAAATTTACTTACAATCGGTACAACTTGTGCTCAGTGCTTACATTTCGCTTTCCGTTGCTAAGCCGCCATTTTGTATCAAGTCAATACGCACATTTGCACGACTTCACTCCCAATTGCGGGTGGAGCATGTTCTTGACGTGTGACCTCGACTCTAGCGTTGTACTACTCGCGTTCGATTGGCGGTAGTGTGAAAAATCCACTCGACTCTAACCGAATCGAACACACCCAAACATTTTACGTGGTACCCTATGGATGTGTTCGATTCGGGTAGAGTCGAGTGGATTTTTCACACTACTGCCAATCGAACGCGAGTAGTGCAACGCTAGTATCGAGGTCACAGGTCAAGAACGTACTCCTCCCGCAATGGGGAGTGAAGTCGTGCAAATGTTGCCTTGATACAAAATGGCGGCGTAGCAACGAAAAGCGAAAGGTTAGCACTGAGCACAAGTTGTACCGATTGTAATTGAAGTTTAACCTTTGCATCGAAGCTGATGTTGATAAACAATGCAAATTTATCGAATTAATGTAGATGCGTCCCTTTGATTAAAATCCTTTTGATCGATTAAATTTACGCTCAACTCGACCTGACTCGAGCCTGTTAGATTCGACAGTAAACTGCGCATGCGCAAGTGTAACACAAGTGCTCTCTCTCTTGACCGAATCGAACGTACTCCTAGTTTTTCAACGTTTATAGTAACCATGGCAACGTTTGAAATAGCTTATATTTTGCTTTCTATCGTAATTTAGATAAAATTATTTTTCTTGTAAATGTGGCTTTAAAAGAATCTATTTCGAGGGGTGAATGCGAAAGAGCTCTAAGTGCTTCTTTATTTATATGCACTTAGAGCTCTTTCGCATTCACCCCCCGATTTCTAACTTAAGTAATATTTTCGTGTTATTTGCATTTATTCAAACAAAGTTCACAGCTTAAAGTTCTAACAGCAGTAGCCTTCGTCTGGCATTTTTCATGGAAAAATCCTTCGGCATGCTGCTATTGTTCTCATGGATATTGTTGAAATGAAAATCCTAAATAGACCAGTGTCAACGCTTTTGAAATTTACATTTAGATATATAGATCAAGGGCTTCATTTCCATGGTAACATCAATTTAATTTAAAGAAACCACAATTTTCTACTGAAATTTGAACAATTTTAGAGCTTAGCTTTAGTATATAAGTGTAACAAATATCAACGGAAACTGAAAATAGGTATTACAAATCAATTATTAGGTAACCTTTCACTCAGATATATTCCCAATAACATCAGTTACCATCATCCATTTTCTTATATTCCGCATAACATTTCAATATAACTACATAAAAGAAACATAATATTTATCATTATTCAGAGCGAAAGACTAATAAAATATTTCGGTAAATACTTGCTGTTTTAAAAATAGTTCAAGTAAAGATAATGCACAGTACTACGTACTTTCAACATAAAAACTATTAATTTTGCGCGGTAACTGACACGTAACGTCATGATGTCAATGACATCATTTTAAGGCAACAATATTTTGAAGCGTTACTGCGGCAATTTATTCATTATTCCCACATTATTATGCATTAAGCATCAGATCGGAGACAGGTTCATGATTTGTTTTCAGAAGAATGGATATACAAACACATTTAGTTTAACGTAAACGTCGTCGTTAATCGTCACGTTAGCTTCCGCTTGGACATGCACACATACGAGTATAAAGGTAACCTACCTCCTTAATTGCATATTTAGAGTACTTAGATATATAAACAAACGTCAGCGAAAGGAATAATAATACGAATAATTTTGTGAATGGCACATCAGTTGAAATCATAATTAACTTACCTCGTTAAACAATACGCCCACAATTTTGTTACTGTTCCTTTGATTTAAAACGATTCCTTTCTGATCGTAAATTCGGTGATTTGAAAGCCTTATTGAATTTCAAAATCCCTATGTGCAATATCGTGTCGAATATTGATCAAGTGATTAAACCGTTGGTAAAAATGTATTTGTCTATTTTTATCAAATATTTTTAACACTTACAGTGAAAAATGGTATAGGTTTTAATGTAATCATAAATTTCCTACGTGCTATACCATGTCGGTTATTGATTAACTTATCAAACTGTTGGCAGATAAACCATATATATATTTTGTCGACGCAACTTATATCCGGTATACGGTTACTTAACAAATAATCAAGGCCTTCGAGATGTTTATCGTCTGATTTACGAAGGTCTAGAGTTCAGATGCGTAGGAACTGAACCACGAGGGCGTTAACCAGAGTGGTTAAATACTGAAGCATCTAAACGATGGACCATGGTAAATTAGACGATAAATCACAAGAAGGCCTTGGATGTTTTCATTCTGACATGCTGATTGAAATATTTTGATAAGTATTGTGCTGGACTTCATTTACCCGAGGAGCGTATCGGACGTCATGCGGCAATTTGACGTCATAATGCTCTGTAACCAGCTGCGCGTCAACCTTTGTTTATCGCAAAATATACAGAGCTTGATCTTCTTCTTTGTTTAACCGGAAATCAAAGCGAGTCATGTTAGAATATGTCATGATTTTATCTAGTACTGCAATATTTTAGGGTTCTGAGAACGTGGGATATGAATGCACGAGAGGCCCTGTAAGTCTTTATAAAGTATTGTAGGTGGTTATCCGAGGTGTGAAAATGTCGAGGGTGACTGTCTTATGTAATCGTGCTGTGAAATAAACATTGCCGCTGTACAGAAGTTTTATATTTGCCATTTTTTTACATGTTTTGTAATTTGTGTGAACTTTTTACAGTTTATTTTATTTCAGTTTTACAACTGGCCGTTCCTGGGCAATGCCTAACTTTGTCCCTTCATCTGATCGTTGTGTCTTTGGTAATCTAGTGATAGAGCGTCCGCTTCGAGTGCGGGAGATCTTTGGTTCGATCCTAGGCTGCATGATAACAAAGTCGTAAACGATGGTACTAGTAGCTTCCTCACTTTACGCTCAGCTTTAGAGATCAGTACTAGATCTGGTCAGCCCGGTGTCAGTATGATGTGACTGGCTACGGTATCATGTCACATGACTACGGCGTGATATTCCAGTGAGGAAGCACTATACAGTTGAGCATTGTGCTCACTGCTACAAGTAGACGCCGTCGAATATGCTGAAAAAGACGTTAAATCCGAACTCACACACTCGTTGTGTCTTCACTGCCTGTTTTTTTTTTACTTGATAAGTTAGTGAGTTGGATTTTACGTCGAATCGTTTATTTTATGTTTATGCTCGCGCGCATGTGTGTAATGTTCTGTGAGCGTAGTGTCAAAGATATCAGGACACTTCTTTTTGTGACCGGCATACATAAGCGTGTGATATCCACCGACAATGTTATGGGCCTCTTACGCAATTAAACACCACCACCTCAGATCATACTGTTGCCGATGAATCCACCCTGCTGGTTTAAGGAAAGCTGATGGTTCCACCTGAGTTCTCTCTTCACCATAAAAAAGCTCGAAACTTGCCATATGACGTAACTGAGTTGATGCAATTTAAAACCTAACTTATAAAAGAGAAATATAATTTCCGAGTATCCTTTTCTTGCGTACGTGCTGAATTTAAACATTTCAAATGCAGCACAACATCCATATCGGACGAGTACTAACTTAGTATAAAACTACAAATCCGATATGGAATATATCGTACGTACGTAGCGTCTCCTGACATGTAGAAATATCAGAAACTTGTAGAAGGTAAGGAGGTAAGTATAAATATGTCAGGTGGTATAGTATTTTATGCCCCGGCCATAAAACTGGGGGCATAAAAATATACTGTTATCCCTGTCCGTGTGTCTGTGCGCGCGCGCGTGTGTGTGTGTGTGTGATTGTGTGCGCGTGCGCGTTCTTCTGTGTTCAGGAAAGTGTGGTGTTCGTGTCCGTGCAATAACTTTTACATGCATCGTCAGATTTAAAAAAATAATTTCACATAGATAATAAGCATTGATGTGTCATACATAATAACCATTTACTAGCTCAAAGGTCAAGGTCACAGTTATTTGTTGAACTTGGCCAATTTCCATTACACACTGTGGGGAATCACATGACAAAAATAATCTCTAAACCAAAATAAATATATGAATAATATGGGATAATACTGAAGCAGCTTTTGCTGTAAGTCTTAAATATAGCATGTCTTATGGCAACATAGATGTATCCTAAAACTACATAGATTTCAATCACAATCATCTTCTGGTTATCTGGAACACTTCAAGAATCAGGGACTTCTAATTTTCCTTAGTGTTTGTAATTACAGGATATCTATCGTTATTGTTAACTACATGATGATTTAAGAATTTTCATTAGACATATGTTAGGCTATGTTAAAATTTCATATTTTATCATGATAGAAAATTTATTCATATTCTTTAAAATATAACCTTTGCTTTGAGATTATTTTGATCATGTGATTCCCCATAGTGATTAAACATATACTGATAATGTGGTCTACGTGTTCGGTCAATAACTTCGACATACATGCTCTGATTTCAAAATAATTTGATACAAAATATAAGCATGCATAGACAATGTGTCATGCGCAAAAATCAGGTTCCTAGGTCTAAGGTCAAGGTCACACTTAGAGACCAAAGGTCACATACTGGAATGACTTTGTCCTACACATTTCTTCTTCATGCATCGAGGGATTTTGATGCAATTTGACTCAACTGTACACCATCATGAGACAGAATGTCATGTGCCAGAACCGTGTCCCTAGTTTAGAATTACTTCACTTTGTTGCTACTCTAAATTGCTTATTTTGTAACTTTGTTTTTACTGGTCGTAGGGAAAAATCATGACCACTTTTCTGTAGTACAACATGCATGTTGCATCCAATTATGAGATGTATTTTGGCCTATCTTTACCTGGTAAGGATTTTTGTGTTGACTTAGATTTTTTTGCTTTCTTTTTAAGATTAACTTCCCTTAGTTGTTTACATTTTATAACTGACTGTAGGGAAAAAACTAAGACCACTTTTCTGTGGTAAAACATAGATGTTACTTTCAAATTTTAGGTGTAATTTAGGACATTCAGGTATCTTTACATGGTAAGGAGATTTTTATGGGTATATATACTGTAGACATCGTACTATAGCCGTTTTACGCAATCGAATACTGCCGACAGTAGAACATTTATGTAAAGACCGGTTTCGTATTTCACGTGAAAACGGCCGAAAATTGAGAGGTTATCAACAAAATATCAATTTACGGGTACCAAAAGGATTTTAAATGCATTTTAACGGTTAGTATAATCTTATTCAATACAGTATGGAAGTAAATTGTTACGCTATAAATGGAAACTGTGAAAGAAAAGTCGGTAAGAATATATTGACTTTCTACTTTCACTTTCATTGTCGCTTTGAAAATTGTTCAAATATACTATTTCCCTAATTTTTTTTTTTTTTTTGGTAGATTCATAATCCTATAGCAATTTATTGTGTGAAATGACTGCTTATTTAAAGCATCTGCGATTAACTGGGCTTATGCAGGACGATTTTTCCTTTTAGAGTGACCTTTGACCTTATAAATAGCTTATATTCTGTTCTATGTATTTTAGCTGAATTAAGAACAGAATGCAATTGAGTTAAAATGAATTTTCAAAACAAAATGTTGCAGGAATAGAATAACATTTATTTAGTTATCATAAAGTTATAAAAATGTTATAATTACTCCATTTCAGACAGCCAACAAATGACACATTTAAAGTGGTTGCGGAAGCTTGAAAAGTTATAAGCAGGGGTAGTCAAAACAACGGGATAATACTTCTATAATTATTTTTAAAGGCAATTCATACAGGATGGAAGGGTATCAAATACAATGTTTTACAATTTGCATGTAGTTATATCTCTTTTAATGATGTTGAATATAGACAAGTCAGTGACATATTATTAATATAAACTATTGACCGGTGATCTTCATAAGGAAGCATTTGGTAAAATGGAATTATTGAATGACTTGCCTATCAGTATTCAAAAGAGCAAACAGTTTTAACAATTAACAGACAGGTCATCCTTATTAAATGATATCATAAATAAATTTTCATCATTTGTTTTTAATTCAACTTCTGGCTGGAGGCTGGAAGCCATTCAAAGGTATGAACTGGTAAATTATATAAGGAGTCATGTAATGATTATGGATGGGATACATTATACTTTTATGAACAATAATGATTTGAAATAAAAAGATTTCTTCAAATTTTTGATAAGATGCTTTGATAAAGATTGTGTTATGGTTTTTGCATGAAGAGTCTATTCACAGATTTTATTATCATATATTTCAGAGTTTCCTACATGTCTAGTACAGTTGAAAGAAGGGGAAGATTGTCTGATGGTACACTGATGTACAAATGATAGTATTTAAAATAAACACGGTGAAGGTAATGTAATGTCAGTTATTAAAATAATATTCCCCTAAACATTTTACAGATATACAGTGTAAACTTTATGTATTTTTTATGTAGAGTGGTACAGCCAGCCATTTTGAATCAAGAACTTTTGATTTGGGTAAAGATTTCTATTTAGACTTCTTAAATCCTAGCCCTTCTAAAGCTACAAGGGTAAAAGATCTGCTATTGTTAGCCACTCAACCATATTTCACGTTTTTAAAACCCTATAGCAATAACCATTTTGTTAAAATATCGTGTTAATGCAATCTTTTCTTGATATCTGTCACTTGATGTTTTCAATGGACTAAAGTCCTAATTTAATGTAAATTCTGTATTTTTCAGTAATGGTAGTACAAAATCCATATGTAGCAGGTTGTTTCTTTATTTCAGTGTAGAATGTTCTGTGGATTCATATGATGAGAATGCCAGTGTTAATGTGTATGATTTAATTAAACACAAATATCAATACCTTCAGATAATTGTTTACAACATTCAAAGATTTACAATGTAATTCAGTTATTGATATGATTTATATCACTTCAAGAGGCTTGTGTAAAGTTTGTTTCACATGAGACCAATGGTCAAGTATGGTATAAACTTTACACTTACAGCAGGAAATGATACAGTACTAAACAATCACAGACTTGTGAATGTAACTTTCCATATATCTTACTTTTTTCCTGTAATAAATTCAAAAGATAAATACATCTCTATTGTTACCTTGTTTACAATATAAGCTTATCAAGGTGAATGTAAGATATAAATATAAAATGTCAAGTATAAGGTGTGTTACTTTCAAAACAAACTTGAAAGACATAGAATAAAATATAGCCTGTCATTAAAATGTCCCAAAATACAAAGTATATGCAGGCTATATTGGAGTCACACATGTCCATCCGTCAATCTTGTCACTTCAGATCTTCTAAACAGCTTGACGGATTTTCATAAAACTAACATCACTTGTTAAAATGCAGAGTGCACATTAGGTCAGAGGAAATTTGTGACAAGAGAAAAAAATAGAGGTCTGAATATTGGCCTAATTAAAAAATATCCTACAGGCTATCTCTGCTGCTTTGTCATTGGCAAACATTGAGTTAGATGTATACCTTTTCGAAAAATCTAGCGCAAGCATAACCTTCTTGATTTTATAGAAAAAAGGAACTTGAATTGTCAAGTATTGATTTTATTTAGAACTATATTTGGAAATATATAATTTTTGACTTTTTCCCCTTTAATTGCTTGGTGGATCTTCATTAAACTTGAGCTTAAAGTCTTTTATTCAATTTATAAAAATCGGGGGTGGGGGCACTAGAACTGTTGTGTGTTTTCTTTCTGTAAAACACTAATTTTACTATTCATATTTCAGTGTTTCATACATATATTATAGGTCAAATAGTAAAGGTCAAGTGAGTGACTTTGAGTCACTATTGGCTTCTTGATATATTCTACTATAATGGATCTTATGCATAAGATATTTGAAGTTTTATTTATGCCGTAAAAGTTTGATTTTTATTCTTCTTTACATTCAGAAATATACATATTTTGAATATTAAAGAGCTGCAGACATGACGAATACAGAGTTACTACATTATGCATTTGTTTCTTCAGATATGTCTGTGAAATCTTCAGTGTCACTATTCAGCTATGGTTCAAGATCAGTGTCAGCAACTTGCACAGTTCAGTATAGAGGATCCTTCCATGTTGTTACATATTTGCTGTTATTGCAGGACACACATGTAGAGAGTTAGTCCTTTCCCAACCGTACATGTAAATGTACTTCAGAGACTCTGAGAATATGTACTCATTACAGTGTTATATACTGTAATGCAGTGTATTCCACATTATTTTCAAAATACTGTGTCTTGTAGTGTATCAGTAATGTTTAGTCTCAGTTTATAGCACAGTATGTTCACAAACCAAACTTGAGATCATAATTACATGTATCAGTATTATCAAAATCATTAATCATTTGTAGAGTGACAAAATTTCATTTCATGCAATACCACAGTAAAATGTTTTCTTACTTCTGCTTTTATAGTTTTAAGATCCAAGTTGGCATAAATTGTTTTTCTCCTTCATAAATTTAAGAAGTGATTTGTCATTATAATTGTAATATCATTTTAGTTTGAAAAGTTTATATTGAACTATATCACCAATTTTTCAACTACTCAATAGATTTTCTTCAGTCTTAAAACATGTGTTTATCGTACTTGTCATGGTCTCCTCTATTATTACTTGTGTTTGGCACTTTTTAATTACACTGAAGAATAGGTAGAGCTATTGCACGTCCATTTTTCAGCATCTCAAGTTTGAAAAGTGTTTTATGTAAGCTTTTATCTCAGAATTATGTCTCATTCAAAAGTGGTGAAGAAATATTGTTTTTGCCTTCGCCGTCTGTACGGCTTTCTGAAGACAAACTGCTGGCAAGATTTCGACGAAACCTCATGGAAGTGATCAGTACCAAACCAAGTGTTGAGCATATCGCCGAAACATTCCGAGTCGTTGCAAAAGATGGCAGCCAGAGCTAGAAATAGAAAAATTACACAGGTCAAACTACTAGATAGATTTTGATGACACTTCACAGGAGTGATCAGTACCGAGCATAGTTGTCCATATCACCGACACGTTCCGTTTCGCCGCACGAAAAAGCCGCCATAGCTAAATGTATACATAGGTGGGAAACATGTTTTGTCATAAAAACCCTAAAACAAGTTTGCAAATGCATAAATAAAATCTGTGAAAAGATTCTTTGGAAGCAAAGACTGCAATCAAGAATAATAGCAGACTCTGTTTGATTGAGTCTGTTAATGACAGGTAATGAAATGTACAAGACCTCTCACAACCCCTAGCACCGGCTTGAATGGATTCCATGTGATCCCAAAGGACCATAAAACATAACAACACTGAACTTCTTACACATTTCTCTTTAATGTATATGCCCACCCACTGGTACAGAATCCAGGAACACTGGTAAGGTTAACTGCCCGCCGTTACATGACTGAAATACTGTTGAAAAACGGCGTTAAACCCAAAACAAACAAACAAATCTTTTATATGTGTGTACTGTTTATAGCTCAACAGAGCACAAAGCGCTCAAGGCGAGCTATCGTGAGCGGTCATTGTCCGGCGTGCGTCGTGCGTCGTCCATCGTCATTTTGCCTTATGAATACTCTAAATGCTACATCTGTGGCCGAATCTTTATGAAACTTGGTCAGAATATAAGTCTTGATCATCTCTAGGTCCAGTTTGAATCTGGGTTATGTTGGGTCAAACACTAGGTCAGTAGACCATATCAAACGAAAAGCTTGTGAACAGTCTAGAGGCCACATTTGTGACCCAATTTTTATGAATCTTGGTAAGAATGTTTGTCTTGATGATCTTTAGGTCAAGTTCGAAACTGGGTTATGTTGGGTCAAAAAGTAGGTCAGTAGGCCAGATCAACGGAATAGCCTGTGAACACTCTAGAGGCCACATTTGTGACCCAATCTTAATGAAGCTCGGTCAGAATGTTTGTCTTGATAATCTCCAGGTAAAGTTTGAAACTGGGTTATGTGGAATCGAAAACTAGGCCAGCAGGCCAGATTAAAGGGAAAGCTTTTGCACATTCTAGAGGCTAAAGTTGTGACAAAAATTTTATGAAATTGGATCAGAATTCTTGTTCTGATAATCTCTAGGCCAGGTTTGAATCTTGGTCATGTTAGGTCATTTGTGACCCAATCTTTATAAAACTTGGTCAGTGTATTGATCTTGATGATCTCTAGGTCAAGTTCGAAACTAGGTCACGTTGGATCAGAAACTAGGTCAGTAGGCAAGTTCAAACGAAAATCTTGCCAACACTCTAGAGACCACAATTTAAGTTGGAAACTCATTAAAATTTGTCAGAATGTTATTTTTTTTTATTATTATTATCTATTGGTCAAATTCGAATCTGGGACATGTGGGGTCAAAAACAAGTTCACCCGGTCAAATTAAAAGCTTGTGGACATTCTAGAGGCCACAGTTGTGATACAATCTTTATGAAATTTGGTCAGAATGTTAGTTCTGATAATCTCTAGGCCAGGTTTGAATCTTGATCATGTTGGTCTGGCCTACTGACCTACTTTTGAACATGACCTAAAGGTCATTTAAGCAAACATTCTGACTAAGTTTCATAACGATTGGATCACAAATGTGGCGTATAGAGTGTTCACAAGCTTTTCCTCTGATATGGACTACTGACCTAGTTTTTGACCCAACATGACCCAGTTTCGAATATGACCGAAAGAGCATCAAGGCAAACATTCTGACAAAATTTCTTAAAGATTGAATCAAAACATTGGTCTTTAAAGTGTTGACAAGCTTTGCCTTTGATCTGGCCTACTGACCTAGTTTTTGACCCAACATGACCTTTAGGTTCAAAAACAAGGTCACATGGTCAGATCAAAGGAAAAGTTTGTGAACACTCTAAAGGCTTCAGTTGGGACTCATCCTTTATGAAACTTGGTCAGAATATTTGTCTTGATGATTTCTAGGTTAAATTCGAAACCGGCTTATGTGGGGTAAAAAACTTGGTCAGTAGGCCAGATGAATTGTAGTTAAAAATGTCCATCGTGTAAACAAAACTATGTATTCAGATAGCTCATGTCAAACCATTTTATGTTTTTTTTTACTATCAGCAAAGCGCAATACCACATATTTATTACTTTAATATACATCCTTGTAATAAATTCATAAAACATTATATAAATAACTGTATATCTTATAAACAGAATTGAATAAATATTTAAGAACATCAGTGTTTTCTCATTGCTACATGAAACAGATGTCAATTCTGACATGCAAATTGTTAAGAGAGATAACTAGTACTGTCTTAAGTAACCAATATCTAGTAACACAGTTACCTTCACTTTACACAAGTAGGAATATTTGTTGTTGATATTCTTTTGAATATTATTCCATTACTGATGACAGAACATTGAAAACAACAGTTGTTATATCATGCAATCAGATCATATATAACAAATATATACTTTTTATTCCATTTTTAGCTCACTGTGTGTTTTTGGTCGCTCGATGTCCGGCGTCTGTTGTCTGCCTGACGCCTGTCTGTCGTCCGTCAACATTTAGCTTGTGTATGCGATAGAGGCTGTATTTTTCAACTGATCTTCATGAAATTTTGTCACAATGATAACCTTGATAAAATCTAGGCCGAATTTGAAAATGGGTTATCTTGGGTCAAAAACTAGGTCACTAGGTCAAATAGAAGAAAAACATTGTGTATAAGGTAGAGGCTGTATTTTTCAATTGATCGTCATGAAATCTGGTCAGAATAGTTATAGTGGGTTTTCAATGGATAAAATTTGGGGTCAAGTTTAAAATCTTCCTGGATTTTTGAAAGTGGGTTTATTTTGTTCTATGAACCTTCTACTTCAAGAAAAGTATCATCCTCAAATTTTCATGTCAATATTTTGGCGGCCATCTTGAATTCAAAATGGCGGCCATGGAATTCAGTGATATAGCCAATAAGAACTACATACATCGGTCAACTTTAGGTATAGAAGAACCCAAATAGTATCAAAATGTTCCTAAAACATTGCCCTTTCATTTTCAGTCACCTTATGTAAATTAACAGATTTGCATATTTATGAATATTAATGAGTATGTAAAAAATATGACCAAATTTCGCAAAAAATGGACATATATTAAAGTTATACAAATTATTTCTTGGTAAGTTTTAGTCAGTGAAGTAGTCAAATGGTACCAAATAAAGGTAAGACACTGTGCTCTTGATATTTCATCTGTTTATGGTCATATCTAGCAGATACCAGGCTTGAGTTCAATCATAGCTGGGTGAGGTAAGAAACTGACCAAGGAAATCCATTGTGTCTTGATATCTTGGTCAATTTTAGATATATAAGAAACCAAAGAGTAGTAAAATGTTTCTTAACCATTGCCCTTTCCTTTCCAGTTATTTTATGTAAATTATCTAATTACCCTATTTATGAATATTAATGAGAATGTAAAATTATGACAAAATTTTGCTAAAAATGGACATACATGAAAGATATACAAATTACTTTTTGGTGAGTTTTAGTCAGAGAAAATGTCAAATGGTAACAAATGAAAGGTGCTCTTGATATGTTATCTGTTTATGGTCATGTCTAGCAGATAACAGGCTCGAGTTCAGTCAAACAGGGGGTGGTGTAAGGAACTGACTTGTGAATGCGAAAATGCGAAAATCCATTGTTTTACCACCGAAGTCTTCTGAACATCAGCAAAAGTAAGTATGTGTTATATATATATATATATATATATATATATATATATATATATATATATATAAACAGCATTCTTTAATATCACCAATACATACTGGCCTACATATGACTGATGATGATATTGTAATCACAGAGTTGCTTCCCTTTGTTTACAGTACGCCGTTAAAGATTAAAAAAAATAGCAGACAGCAAAACATGTATGCCTTAAAACTAGTGGTATGAAAGTGTATTATTTGATATTTTGTTGTTATGCACACATAAAATAACACATGCCTTAGCATATACTTAAAATTAAATTAAAATCCTTCTGATGTATGCAGTAGGGCCAAAAAATAAAGGTGTAGTAGTAGTCGGATAGGTAAAATAACCGGATATTTCAATTTTAGCTAATAAAGTTATATTCATTTGTTGAAACTGCATTAATAATTACAGTTTTAACTTCAGTATGATAATTTCTCAGTAGTTTGCTTCAATGTTTATTACAGATATCTAACAAGAGCATGGCACAATATCTGACTGAACATGACGATATTACCATCATGATATATCAAGTTAATTCACGGACCTTTGGCTGTTGGTTTAGGTCTTCAGAGTCACCACTTAAATCGTACTAAGAACAATATAGATATTCTGAACGCAGCATCAGTGGGTGTATCTTACAAAAGAGTAACAGACTTAACTACCCAGATAGCAATTGCTGTAATTCAAAGCATGGAAGAGTTTGACGGATGTTACATCCCATCAGGTCTTATTAAAGGAATTCAAATTCGCGCAAGTGCTGATAATATTGACAAAAAAGTTGACACTCCTGGTGGCAAAAACTCTTTTCATGGTACAGCTCTCAGTGTGTATCAAACTGTTGATAATGACAAACATAATGAATCAATTCGTAGCGAGTTTCGAATTGATCCATCAATCGCTAACTCAAATGCTCTGAAAGATGTCCCTGACACAGTAGTGAAAATGAAAGAGTGCCAGATTGAGGGCAACCCTAAACCTTCTTCAAGTCCAAAGTATAGTGATTACAGCTTAGGCAAGCATGAGTCTGAAAGTATTCATGCTGAAAACCAAGATTTAATGTGGCTTTTATGTAGATTCATAAACAGACATGAAATTCTAAATGAGTCAAGTGAGGAGAATGATCCAGTGATAACAATTCCTGTATGGAGGGCATATAATTCTCTGATCACACCTCAAACTATGGCCAGTAATACTTCTGACCAGGAACATACACTTCCAATCATAAACTCTAGCGCTAGTGATTTGGTAACATTAGTAACTGTATTAGAAAACTTGTACAATCTGAATAAGATAGTTTGTTCCGACTCTGGCAAGGTTATGGTTACCTTTGACATGGATCTATATAAAAGAGCTCTTAAATTGGAATATCTTAACCCTGAACACTATGGTGGAAAATGGTGGCTTTTACCAGGATCATTTCATACGAGCTTATGTGCCATACGATGTCTGGGAAAGACACTTGAGTATAGTGGTATAGATGACTTATGGATAAAGTCTGGGTTATACAGTGAGGTTGTGACCAATCAAATCATAAACGGCAACCACTATAATAGAGCTGTTGAAGCGCACGAGACCACCCTTCAAGTATTCACAGACCTTTGGATGTCTGCATTCTTTGAAAGTAGACAAAATGTGTATTGTGCCCTTACGACAGATTTCAAGAGTTTGGAGAAAGCTATCGAGTCTGGTTCAAAGGATGAGATGGCAAAAGCTCACCAAACCATGATGATTACGATTGAAAGTCTGAACTTAGAAAAGCAACTAGCAGATTTTGACAAAGAACATGAAAAGTACCCAATGTATAAATTTTACAGAATGTATATCCGCCAAGTAATGACACTCCTGACTTTCCATCGATCAATCAAGGATAAACAATTGTTCTTGTATCTGTCATCTTTGGAAAGGTTGAACACATATTTCTTTGCATACAACAGGCTTGACTATGCTCAAAACATCTTTGAATTTATAGCAAGAGCGTATGCAGCAAAAGAAAATGATCCACAGATCTGGATGAGTCTAGTGAGAGGAGACTGTGCATACAGCTCTCAAAATAACATCCCATTTACATCAATAGGATTTGATCATGCCCAGGAACACCAGAACAAGCTAATAAAAGGAGGAGGAGGGATCTCTGGACTTACAAACAAACCAGCCACATTTCTAAAATTTTGCCTTGCTGCACCAGAGTTGGCCAAAATTTCAGAGGAGACAGATTCAATGATGGGAAATTCTAATACATCTTCCTCTCAAAAGCACCATCTTTTAAACAAACCAGTTGAAGAAAGACAGGAGGCAAATTTAGAAAAACTGAAAAAGGAACTAAATGGATACAATCCGTTCAAAGATCAAGGAGATGATTTATTCAACATTGTTTCTAAGAAGTTTTGAGCTCAGAAGCAAAGGAAAATATTCTTGATGCAGAAATAAGGGGGAAAACGGCCAAGACTGATTTTGTCAAAGAAAGGATAAATGGTGAAACAAACTTGTGGGACAGGATGACAAAGGTTAAGGTGCATACTTGGAGTGAACTGAACAAACGTAAGAAGACAAAAGACAATTCTCAACAGCAATTGAATACAACAACAGCATTGTTATCCAGAATGTTAATAGTTGCCAAATCTGACAGACAGTTAGACCTTAAATCTACAGTTTCAAATTATGAATTCCACTCCGTAAATAAAACACTTATGAAAAGTGATGGGTCTTTGAAAAAATGTCAGAACAAAAGCGAGTTGAAACATCTACTTGAAGAATTAGATACAGACACAACATCTCTGCCTCCACCTGAAACTGATAGAGATTATAGCAGACATCTAATTGTTGACGGCATGGCCGTGGTACAATCTGTTGCAAATGGCTGTTCCAAGAATGTTCGCTCATGTTGTGAAATGTCAAAAATATTTGTTGCTGCCACTGACAATCTAGCCAACAAGTATTACTGTACCAGAGTCATATTTGATAACTATGAGAGAAGCAAAAGTATCAAGGACATACATAGGTATGAATCTGACGAAAATAGTGCAAGTGAAACGATTGTTGAGGATGAAGCACCCATAGATGATATTCTTTTAAATCGCAAAACTAAGGGTAGGTTGACAGTTTATTTGGCTGAAAAATTAATACAGACATCAAAGACTAGAATAGTAACAGATACTAGGGAAAGTGTTAAATCGAACAATATTGATGTTAATCCTACCACCCCTGTAAGTACTCAAGAGGAGGCGGACACCCTCATAATCCTCCATGCTGTTGAAATCATACAGGCAGGATTTTCGGTTGACTTCTACACACAAGATACGGACTGGCTTGTCTTATTATTGAGAAGACACAATATGATAGGTGATAATCCACGAATCCTCACTGGTCCAAAAGAATCTAGGAAATGGATTTTGATAACAAATGTTTACAACGCTATTGGTGAGAAAAAAGCTAAGGCACTACCGGCAATACATGCACTTACTGGGTCAGATACAACAGGCCACACCAATGGTGTGGGGAAAAAAACTGCACTAAAGTGTTTATTTGAATGCTCCGATGAAACTCTTGACACCATAGCTAAATTAGGAGGAGATTCACCTTCATCTCATGTAATAGATGGCTGCATGGATTATTTGTGTAAGCTTGTAAGTTCCCAAAAGTTATATGCCACAAATCAAGGTGATATGCGCTGGAAAACTGTTTTTAACATTATCATCTGTGAATGGAACTGAAAAAAATGCCACCGACATGTGGGGCTTGGTATCATCATATATTGCGGTCTCATTTGCAAGCCAATATTTTGCTGCAAGATTTAGTTGTTGATCCTGTGTTTCTTGATCCTTTAAAGTTTGGTTGGGAAATAAATGGTGACAATTTGAAAATACAACCTGTATTGACATCCTCAGAAGACATAGCTTCCACCGATACCTTGGCACAGTTGGTGAAATGTAACTGTGGTGTGAGTAAATGTGCCAGGCGTTGTACATGTAAACGAAACAATTATACATGCACCGAGTTATGTAAGTGTGCGGGAAATGAAGACTGCTTGAATACTCACCCAATTGTGGAGGACATGTAACTGGTTTATATTTTACAGAGGATCATTGTGCTATTATAGACTGAATAGATTGTGGGCATCTTTATTGGTGTTTATACTTGTAAATTAATGCAAATTGCTTATTGGTAACATATCATTTGTCACATATATCACATATATCACATGATCATTCTATGTGTAAACATTTAAAAATATTGATGAACCCATTGTACAAAGGATTATTATCTGTGTTTCCGTACATGTACATATAATAATTTGGTAACATATTATTTTAATAATTTGGTAACGTATTATTTTCACGGACATGACATGATGCAATATTATGTAACTGTCCAAGAAAATATGCTTTCAAACAAAAGGCAGTCATTCTAATAAAAAAATTGCATAAAATAAAAGTTATTACGTTAGTTGTGTAAACTTTATTTTAAAACGAAAAATTATATTCATGTAACATAGATGCCTGTAGTGTAAATTACAGCAGTTACATAGGTATGTAAACTATTGTCATACAGTTTTAAAAATCTTGAATATACCACATATTATAAATTAGCCATTATACCAAGCCAATACTAATCTTTTGTTTATTCAAGAAGCAGTGTTCGAAAAATAATGGGAAAAAATCAAGGTCTTTTGAAGCAAATGGCAGCCATTTTAAAATAAAAATGGCCGAAATGACCTATAAAGTTGATAAACAATGTTAACAGTGTATCTGAGTTAAACAGCATCATTAAAATAAAATAATTATGCACTTATATGCATCTAAACCCTTCTTCTTTAACATTTAGAAGGTATTTAAAGCAAAAAATGGCGGCAATTTTGTTTTTCAAGATGGCCGCCATAAAAGTGACGTGAAAATTTGAGGATGATACTTTTCTTTCTCATGAGAGGTTATCCTTTCATGAAAACCCAGTTTCGGAAAATCCAGGAGGATTTAAAATTCATTCACCATTCACAACCCACTATTACCTTGATAAAATCTAGGAAGAGTTTGAAAATGGGTCATCCACCGTCAAAGCTAGGTCACCAGGTCAAATAAAAGAAAAACACTGTGTATGCGATAGAGGCTGTATTTTTTAATTGATCTTCGTGAATTTTGGTCAGAATAATTGCCTTAATAAAATCTAGGTTAAGTTTAAATACGAGTCATCCAGGGTCAAAACATAGGTCACTAGGTCAAATCAAAGAAAAACCTTGTAAAATGCGATATAGGCGGTATTTCTAAATTGATCTTTTTGAAATAATGTCAGAATGATTACCTTAACAATATCTAGGCCGAGCTTGAAAATGAATCATCTGGGTCAAAACTATGTCACTAGGTCAAATTAAAGAAAAACCTAGTGAATACGATATAGGTTGTATTTTCAGTTGATCTTTATGAAATTATGTCAGAATGATTACCTTAATAAAATCTAGGCCGAGTTTGAAAATGAATCAACTAGTGTCAACAACTAGGTCACTAGGTCAAACTAAATAAAAACCTTGTGTATGCGATAGAGGCTGTTTTTTTTTCAATTTATCTTCAAGAATTTTGGTCAGAATAATTGCCGTGATAAAATCAAGGTCAGGTTGGAATATGGGTTATCCAGGGTCAAAACTAGGTCACTATGTCAAATCAAAGAGAAACCTTGTGTATGCAATAGGGGCTACATTTTACATCGGATATTCATGAAATTTCAGCAGAATGTTTGTCTGTATGAAATCTAGGTGGAGTTTGAAAATTAAATGGGTCATCTAGGATCAAAAACAATGTCACCCAGTCAAATTAAAGATAAATCTTGTGTCCGCAATTGGGGCTGCATTTTACACTAGATATTCATAAAATTTAGTCAGATTGACTGCCTTAATGAATTCTAGGTCAAGTTATAATATGGGTCATATGTGGTCAAAAACAAGGTCACTAGGTAAAAGCAAAAAAAAATCTTGCGTATGCAATAGAGACTGTATGTTTCAACTGATCTTCTTGAAACTTTGTCAGAATGATAGCTTATTGAAATTAAGGTCAGTTTCGAACATGGTTTATCTGGGGTCAAAAACTAGGTGGCTAGGACAAATCAAAGGAAAACGTTTTGTATGCCATAGAGACTGCATTTTGCAATTGAGGTTGATGACATTTAGTCAGAATGACTGCCTTGATCAAATCTAGGTCAGATTTGAATATAGGTAATTTTTGCTCAAAACCTTGGTCACTAGGTCAAATTGAAGAAAATACTTGTTTACACTTAAGAGACCTCATTTTGGTCAAATCTTAATGAAAATGGGTCAGAATATTTGTTTCCATGAAATCACTAGGTCAAACATGTTTACACTGTTATGGTGTGTTTCTCAGGTGAGCGACCTAGGGCTACTTTGGCCCTCTTGTTAAAATGTTCTTTAAATTCGGTACAATACTGTGTGTGTGTGTGGGGGGGGGGGGGGGGTTGTTTTCGGGAAAGGGTTGTGTAAGTGCATGCATGGTCCGATTTGAAAATAATTTGACACAAATCATAAGCACGGATAGTCAATGGGTCTTGTGCAACAACCAGGTTCCATTCTAAGGTCAAGGTTACACTAAGAGGCCAAAGGTTACATACAAGAATGACTTTCTCCTGAGCATTTCTTCTTCATGCATGTAGGGATTTTGATGCAACCTGTCTCCATTGTACACCATCATGAGACAAAATGTCATACGCAAGAACCAGGCCCCTAGTTTAGAATTACTTCCCTTTGTTGTTACTGTAAATAGCCTATATTGTAATTCTTTTATTACTGGTAATAGGGAAAAATCAAGACCACTTTTCATTTGTACAGCATGCATATTTCATCTAATTTTGAGATGTATTTTGACCTATCTCTACCTGGTAACTAAGAAATTTGTTGTTTATTGTTGTTGTTTTTTAAGATTAACTTCCCTTATTTGTTACTATGAATAACTAATATTGCAACTTTTTTATAATTGACTGTACGGAAAAACCAAGACCAATTATCATGGTACAAAATAAATGTTACTTTCAATTTTAGGTGTATTTTAACGTATATTTACCTGGTAAGGAGATTTTTGTGGACATAGAATTGTAACTAAAGAGTTACAATAATAACTACACAACCACAGAAAGTGTGCCAAGGGTCCTTCTTTAAGTCTTTTTGCAGTAGAATGCCTGTGAACTTTCTCATGTTGCGTGGGCATCCGTGTCTGTGATACATTTTTAGTTTTTCGTACATTGTATACATTTATGTTCCGTTAATAGCTTGATTTCATCGTAATATAAACAAGTTTGTGCCAGTATCAATGGTGCATTGCACAAAATATGTATGAGCAGTCAGCAATCATAAACATGTTATTATCGCCCTACACATGCTGTCAGTGTGTATGACTATTTCAAAATTATTTCTATATTAACCTTTAGCCTGCTGGCGGCAGGAGATTATGCCTTTGCGACCAGTACAGACCAAGATCGTCTAAACTGTTCGCTATGCAGCAAGTTAATTTTCAGTGAGCATTTTCGTATAATAAATGGTACTGCCCAAATTGGATGATGGGCCGGTCATTTTAAGAATTAGGCAGGGTTAAGGTTATTTGTTTACTTTTTGACCTAACAGAGGACACATTTTGAAGTGGTAAGTTTGTTTATTATTTATGAATTTTCAAAACGATAACGTCCAGTCGGTGGCGATATAATTTATCTTCACACGGCTTTTAGTCTTACATGTTTATCGTTGTTTGTTAAAAAGATATAGAAGGTACAGTTGCAGGTTATAGTGACGAAAAATCCTAGCCGTGCATGAAAATGTAATTCCTTTACAAAACAAACTCTTTACGGAATGTTTATTGATTTGTACATATACATAAATTTATACTCTGATTTAATATTTTTATCTGCTACTCTTAAAACCTCCCATTGCAAAAATAATTTGGTACAAGCAACATTCTGTTGTTTGATGTTGTATACACATCTACCGAGACGTCCTCTTGAAGTTTTCAATCTAATATAAAGATTGGCGACTAGAAATATTTAAAAGTGATATATATAACAGAAATATGTATGTGTTTTCCTACAATATATGTACAATTACAAACAGAAAATGGTCAGTTTATAAAAGTGTTTTCAGATGGAACAGCTGTTTAATTTCATTCTAATTATATCACAAATATTATTCATTGTTTGTGCATTAATAACATATCTTCATACTGGTATAATGAAACATATACTTTCTTCGTGTTTAACGTTTGGTTTTTTTTTATGCCGAACCTACATAAGTCTTGTGGTCCTACCTAGGGACAATTATTTGCCTGTAAATGGCACTCATGCGTTCAATCATTTAAAGTCTTACTATGCAGCCAAAAAGGCAACACTGCATTCTTCTTCTTCCTTCTTCTTATTATTCTTATTGTCATTTAAGAAATAATGAGTTCACAAACGTGGTTGTAAATTGTAGAATAACCCAAGTTTTGAGTTCTTATGCGTAAGACTATATCACGAAGGCCGTAGACCTAAGTGATATATCATTTCGCATAAGAACGAAAAACTCGGGTTATTCTACGATAAATCACATTTGGGAACTTGTTATTTCGATTCTAACACGAAACACTAGTATCAATATTGTTAGAAAAAATGGTATCTACTTTTAACGACCGTGCTACGCACCTGAATCGGATGACGTCATTGCACGCGAGTGGTTTATTGCAGAATAACCCGATATAGATTTTGCTCTACAAGTATGTAGGTTATTTGCTGGTCGTGTCAGAATATATTATTTTCATTATTAGATAAGTAGATTTACTCAGTACCCGTTCATTATGAACAGGTTTACATACAGGAGCAGGCACTCCGGGTGCCAAATTCATCCTCTTTCAGTACAGACACAACGCGATTTGAATAGAGCGACAAAGTCCCAGTAATAGAAAGAGAAAAGTCGTTAAGAAACAGACATTTCAGGCTTACTAAACTTAGCTCTTATTTTAATCATTAATGTGTTTAGTGTACAACATCAATACACACGTAGCACAATTTAATTGGAGGAACAAATGTACACCTCATACCTAGGTGGTCTAATCTAAAGGGCATCTCATAAATGTCAAGTGCTTGACTGATATTTGAACCCTTGACCTCTGCATTGAAAGTCACGCGTGTCATAAATATAATTTATTTCACCAGCGTGTTCATTACCACACCGGATTGTAATATAATTTAACGGACTTTTTTTGTAGATTATCAAAATGGTGTAAGTTTCAAAATTAAAAATCAATTTCATTAACTGTTTCCTTTTTAATTCTCAAACCAATTCCAGGTGAGTATGTCCTTGACCTTTGATCGACTGAAAACAAAATAATAATAAGATAATAGCATTCCATTATACGTCCCGCTTTTTTCAGAACTGGCGTACAAAAAAAAAACAAATTTTTAAAGGTATGTATAACTTATACATAGTCTGTATATTTAGAGACAGACTTATGCCCTATATAAAAGACATTAATATAGGGAGATATCCATAAAAAGGTGTGGTAAAAGTTATGTCCTTGTACGCTGCACGTCATCCCAATGTCCTCTGACATTGCATACTAAATTCCCTACATCAGTTGTAGTGTAATGCCCTAGACAGTAAAACTAACTTAAGGGACATAACTCAAAAAGTAGGGTAGAGTAATGGTTCGTGTGCGTCGCACATTTTCACTTGAACCAGTATTATGTGAAACTTATCAAAAGTGCCAGTTTAGTTTTAAATTGCATCTATGGGCTCGAACCGACACGAATATGGACATATATTAAATAAAGGAAGATGATTAAACAAAAAAATAGAGTTATTTCGTGTTGTTGAACTGTCCGTGAGACAGCAAGCTTGACTTTTCGCAGTGCTTGACTCTGAATTAGATTTTTGCCAGTAAAAACATTATAAAAAAAATATTTTAAAAAGGGACATAACTGTAACAAAATTCAAATCAGAGAAATTTGAATTGTTTCTGCTGGTGTAGTAGTAAAAAATATTTTAAGTATCAGGTCAAAAACTTTCAAAGTATGAGAGATATTTTACTTTATCAAATACTTTAACAAACAAATCGAAGTTAAAAATGAGCATAACTGTGTAAGATTTCAAATAAGAGTTATTGGCATTGTTTCTCCTTTTATAGACTTTGATAGTGAATAATTAATTTAAGTTTCAAGTGAAAAGCTATCAGAGTAACAGAGATATTTCACTTTAAATAAAGAATATAAACGAAACATTCGAGGTTAAAAAGGGGCAAAACTAAATTAAATCTTCCTCATCGAAGTCAAACTTTATTGATGGGAATAAGGAATACGTAATTGTCTTTTTAATTTTTTCATATGGTACCTAGAAACATAACATAAAACGGCTGCACCTTGGTGTCATCAAACTTTTTTTATATGTCTGCTTCCCCAGGCGACAATATTTAACTGATCTTCAATATGAGGAATTAAAAATGTACGAAAAGTCTAGAGAAATGCATAAGATTTTTGTTGCTTTCACGAGTATCGGTGAGAATCACATTACTTTAGTATTATCAAAGAACAATAAAATATTTATTTGTATAGCTCTTTGATATAATATATGTCACTTTTAAATATTTCTAATTGCCAACCTTTATTTTGGATTTCAGAAACTTACAAAACACCTCTCGGTAGAACAATCAAACAACAAAATTGTCGTGTATACAACGTCAAACAACAAAATGTTGCTTGTACTAAAACATATTTGCAATAGGAGGTTTTAGAAATAGCAGATAAAAAACTTAAATTAGAGTATAAATTTATGTATATGTACAAATCAATAAAAATCCCGTAAAGAGTTCGTTTTGTACAGGATTAACACTATACCTTCCATAACTTTTTTTTACAAACAATGATAAACATGTAAGACCAAAAGCCGAGTGAAGATAAATTATATGGCCTCCAACTGGGCGTTATCGTTTGAAAATTTGTATATAATAAACTCACATACCACTGTCCTCTGTCCTCTGTTAGGTCAAAAAGTAAACAAATAACGTCATTTAGAACTACAAACAGCAATTTTCTCGCCTAAAAAGCAGCAAAATGCAAAATACGTCCACCCCCTGTATGATAGACACATCAATTGAAATTATACTTACCTGATATAAAGCTTAAGTCTTCATTTGTTCATTTTGAGGCATGTAATTAAGATTTTCAAACCCTTCCTATTCAATTTCAATATAGCCGCTCTTGTTGATTTTTCTATCTATCAAGCCAATGAACTTATCTAATCTCTAATCATAACTGAATTATTGAGATAAAAACTTATCTAAATGCAAAATAAGGTTGTCAAATTAATGCATATTGTTAAACAACAGAAAATCTTTTAAGTCTATTAAAATAAATTTAGATCCACTATTTAAACTGAAATTTAGAAATAATGTTATTTATACCATATCACACATCATATATAAAACTAACAAAAAACTTTTCAGTATTTAATGGTGGAGGAAGACCCCAGGTGCCCCTCCGTGCATTATTTCATCACGAGCGGTCACCTGGGTAGAACCACCGACCTTCCGTAAGCCAGCTTGATGGCTTCCTCACATGAAGAATTCAACGCCCCGAGTGAGGCTCGAACCCACATCGATGAGGGGGCATGTGATTTGAAGTCAGCGACCTTAACCACTCGGCCACGGAGGCCCTTGAGTTCGTAATATTTTAATGGTATGTCAAATTAAGGGCCATGAAAATTTGCCATCAGAATTAGACATCTTAAGATGATCAAATTCATATTGATTTTTGCCGTACATAGGTACTGTTTTGTAAAATGCTAGTAGAATATTTGATTCTTCTTTTTTCTCTCATTATTTTAACACATGTAACAGCCTCGTACTAACATTTGTCATTTGTATCCTCATTCTGTCATATGTTCATATGAAATCAGAAAATAAATGGATATTGTATTGTACAATTTGTGTTGTACTGAGAAGGGTTAACAGGTACCGGTTTAATAGATCAAGTTTTAACTATTCAACATTCTTATATTGACAATCTTTCTGGCCAAGTTTTTATTGGTACAGACATTAGGTGTCAGGTGTATTAAAAAAGCAACTGTTGATGACAATGTCAGCGCACAATGGGCGATCACAATAATCTAGCTCTCCTTCAGTACTTTGTGCTCAGGTGCATGCACTTAAACAGCTAAGAGCGAATGTTTGAGGGATTGTATCACAAGTACCCCCCCCCCCCCCCCCACCCATCAAGCGTACCACACTCTTTGATTCACTGAAACGAAGAAGCCATTGATCTTCCCATGCCCCAAATGAATTTAAGTCAGACTGTAAATCTTCACAACCATGTGTACATGTACGAGTGAACCAATGATATCAAAGAAACAACTGCATGACATTAACCGGCAGATCGTTTCCGTACCAATATGCATTTTTGCTCAAAACAAATTTACTAAACTTACCAACTGATATACTATCTTGACATGATCAGTACCAAATAATTAAAAATATAGAAACCTATTTAATGTTCCTTTTTTGTTTTATATGAGAGTCACTGAAATGGAGAATATAACATTCGTAATGTTCGTATCTAACTTTAACAAAATGCGATAAACCTTACCTGGTGTTATCCGTTATTGAACTGAAACTTTTGAGGTAAATGTAAGTAATTTACAATTTAACCTGCATGCAGTCAACAATACAAAAATATATTCGTAATACTGATCGCTCCAGTGCAAATTTCATTTAAGAGGTTCACACCGTAAATTAAAATTTTTAAATACAAAATGTGCAGAAATTTTAAAAGATAGAAGAGTCTGTGTCCAAAGATATTTTAGCTCATTTCAATTTCACTTTGCAAGACCTGACTGAAGGTCCATGACTAAGTAAAAAATAAAAGCGTGTGTCCCATTTATATCAAAATGTGCTTGACCTAGGATCATTAAACATTAGAGAATGAATATGTGAAGTTGTACACCAGGCATTCTCATCTGGATTTCACTCAGCTAGGTCAGAGTTATGATCCTTCACTTATTGAAAAATACACATAAAGTGCCTAACAGTTTGTGTTTAATAATTATGTCTTAAAGTATTTCAGCTAGAGTTATGAAATCATTTTCAGTGACTGGAGAGGGAAGCACCTGCGTCCTATGGACACACATCTAGTTTTAACATGTTTTGCTGAATAGGATAAGCCATTTTCAGCAAATTGATGCTTTAATTGTTTCTACCTGAGAACATTTTCAGTGCATGTCAAATTTGCATTTGTACAGATAAAATATGTGAGCAGTTGTTATAACAACGACTGAATTTTGAAACACACATATGTTCAAGATATTTTTCATATTTTCTAGATATTTTATATAATTTAACAATTTTGCATTTATTCATTCATCAATTTATTGAGAAATGCAATCAATTTTGAACATAACCAGATCACCTTACTTTTTATCGATTATTGTAATGAGTCGGTGCATGTGTAAAAAATGAGTCAAAATGGCAGCAAATTTCGTGAAAAGACTTCTAAGAAAAGAAAATTAGAAATTGTACTAAAACAGAATTTTAATATATATAAATATTGACTGAAATAATAAACCACGTGAACGTTTTTCAATAAGCCACTCGTCCCCAAACTAAAGGAAATTTGCTCTGATGATATTTATGTCATTGTATAATGAATGAAAGCCTCAGCTATTATGCATTCTAACATAAGAGTCTAGGAGTAATTTTCAGTCGCCAAGTCGCTGTATCTTTATACGGTGCTATTGACCTATTTTTATATCCAGGACAACCCTTTTTCAATTTGTTCTACATTTCATAAAGAGAAATGTTCTACGTTCATGCAGAAAATGTGGCATTTAGAGTTTTAAGAATGTTTTTCTATGACTTAACTAAGTACGATACGATATGGTTTTATTGCAATACAAGCTCCGGCCCAAAATACAAATAACATTACTTCAGATTTAAGGTAACATTATAAACAAACATACATTAAAACAATACTTCTAGGTAAATGTAAATACATGTTATTACATTAGACGCAATTTTGCTAACCTTTGTAATACAAAATATATGGCAAAACATTTTGATACAAAACATAGTAACATTTGATCATTGTGCAAGTTACAAGTTACTGTCTCTAAGTTCAAACGCACTGACCAAAAATCTTGCCAAAGAGAAAACGCTATCAATTCTAACGTCAGACATTATATAAACAAATGTTCACACACAACTGCTGTAATCCATTCATTTCTAAAGTATCTAGTTTCTAAAGTATTCGTTATACAGCGGACAAATAAGTAGGAAATGTAACTTATTTTCGATTGTATATATATTCCGCTTAAGACAATACTGACAAAATCTATAGTATCTGTCAATTTTCATATGTTTCCCCTTTTCGATCATTAGGCTATGACTCGAACATCGAAAGTTTGATAACAAACGCTTCTGTCTATAAGTTAGTGGGAGCGATAAATACGTTTTTGGATTTAAAGCACTTTATATAATTTGTACTGTAATGATTTCGGTGACGTGTTAATGTCCGCCGATATAGATTGTGTTGCACAGTCCTTAAGACGGAGTGTGAATAGACTCATGAACAAGTTAATGTCACCAATTTCATTCGCGATCCAGGCAAAGCCAAATCCATACTGGAACAGAAGATTTTTAACGTGTGTCGCCCATGTTGTACGACCAGCGTCATCTAGGCGTCGTAACATGATGTGACATTGCTTAGAGTATCTTCCTTCATGCATTCTAGTTAATTTCGTCCAGTATTTAATACATCGTGACATGTAGGTGACATGTAAAGGAAGTCTACCACACTCACTTAGCGCAAAAAAATTAGCCACACTTTGGTTTAAACAAGCTATCCTTTTACAGAAACGAATATGGATCTGCTCCACTTTTAAACACTGTTTAACGTACAGATGTATCATCTTTTATCGCAAAATGACCAATTTTTAATCTTTACCAAGAACTGATTAAGACAAACATATGTCTATTGTATAAGGTTTCATGAATATAATAACACATTGATTCGCAAAAGAGAAGCGGCAATTTAGAAGCGAATCTGCCCAGTTACACAAATATCTGCTCTGGCTCTCTTTGAGCAAAATTCTTTTAATTGTCACTGGTATTACACTTGCACGAGTGCGTCCCGACTCCTCAACGCTGCACGACTGGAATTTACATCTACATCTACATCTTTTACCCATCCGTCGATTTCACTTGGCGGCGTCGTAAGAAAAACAATTGTTAAGGAAGTAATATGTTACAAATGTTGAGAGAATAAAAGCAAAAAAGGACAGTATGCTACAGTTAAAATAGGACAGAAGCAATGCAATTACATATTGAACACCGCCAGTCTCTCTCTAAAGATATTGAGACTGGGGCCGGGGCTAGATTTGACATAGGTTGGTAGGGAGTTCCGGAGTAGGATGGTCCTTAGGAAGTAGGAGTTAGAAATGGGATTAAGTAATTTAGGTTTCTAGTTGAGATAAGATGTGATTGGTCGACCCCTTATTTTGTAAAACATTACTTATGTGTTGTATGACCATCTGTATTAGAGTGTATTCCATTCTAAGGTGTTCAACATTTGGGTAACACTACTTGTATAACTGTAGTCGTACATGACGTACCTAGCAGTTGACCTTTGGAAGTAATATTGTCAATGTGTTCAGTTTAAATCGTTGGAGATGGTTATGCCCAGGTATTTAGCTGTTTCACATGTTTTTAGCTCTATGTTATGAAGAGTGTAGGGGTAAACCACAGCATTTTTCTTTCTAAAGATTCTAAGGATTTCTCATTTGTAAGGGTTGAACTCTATGGACCATGTCTTCTCCCAGGCTTCTAACCTGGTGAGATCTTGTCGCAGAGATATACTGAAATGGCGTTGATGGTAAGGTATATTACGGTATCATCTGCAATCATTCTTGCATTATATTTGACTGAGTCTGGCAAGTCATTGATATATACCAAACAAGACAGGGTCCAAGAACAGACCCCTAGTACAGGAAATACATTGGAAAAATGACCGTCAACAGCGACTCTCTGGGACTGGTTTGACAGGAAGGATTTGACCGATTTGGTGATTTGTGGGTTGACTCCAAGGCGCTGTAACTTATGAATTAACCTGATACGATCGACCTTATCAAACGCCTTGGAAAATTCCATGATAACAATCTGTTTGTTGAGCCTGTTCAGTGTTATTGTAAAGTTACTGGGTGAAATTAATCAACTGAGTCTCACAACTGTGACCTGCCCTAGGCCGTGCTGGAACTGGCTAAGTTGATTATGCTTATCAAAATAAGTCATAAGATTGGAAACAACAATATGTCCAAGGAGTTTAGAAGCTATGCAAGTTAAAGAAATTGGATGGTACTTACTGGGTTTTGACTTAAGACCGTTCTTAAATACGTGGGCTACGGTGGCTTTTTACCAGTCACTGGGTACAAGAACAGATTCAAGAGATAACCTATATATATTGGCAAGTACTGAAGAAATTTCATGGTGGAGTTTTTTCAGGATGCGTGGGGAAAATTCGTCAGGCCCTGAGGCTTTATGTGGGGAAAGGCCATGGAGCAGTTTTTCCACACTTTCAGTGGTAATTAATCTGTATCTAACTCATATTGAGACTTGGGATGAGAAGACTCTGGAGCATATATGCTTAAGGCTAAGGGGCCTGGGTGGGGAAAACACAGATCATATTGTTTGTTTAAGATATCCGCCTTTTTGAACGGGTCTGTATGGGTTAGACCAACTGATTTGAGGGGTGGGGGGTGGTGGTGGAGAGGGAGGGAGGGGGATGCCGACATTTTCTTTTTAGTTCTGCTTGGTGAAGCTGTAAAATGTTTTGTTTTACCGGGTTGTGAATCATGTTCAAATGTGACACTTTCCATATATGACCAGTACTGGGCTCTAATTTGCTTCTGAAAAGAAGACTTAAGTGATTTGAATCTCTGTTGACGGGCCGGGTTGAGAGATTTGTGCAGTTTCTGGTATAGCTTATCACGCTTGTGTATGAACCTGATAATTCCAGGAGTTAACCATGGCAAGTCGGCACGGGATGTTGACATTTTTGATGGGATGTGTTTTGACTGGGACTCATTAAGGCAGTCCTTGAATGAATTTTAATCTACTTCGGGGTCTGAATGGTTTTCGGCGAGAAAGCTAGTACCAAAAGCCTTCATGTCTGATTTTAGCCCTTCTCAATTAGACTTCTTGTAGAGTTTAATTGAGCGTCTAGGTTGGGTCGGGCGGCCCATATAAAGTTTGCGTTCATGGAATATTATATCATGATCTAAGATGGCTAGACTCGGTAGAGATTTAACCAGATGGACATTGGATGGATGGTTTGTGAAAAAGAGGGTGTTGGATCTTATTTGCTCAATATTGTAGCGGGAAGACTTTTTCATAAATTCTTCATAAAAGGATCTGTTTTACAAGTTTGTTTAGGTGACTCATTTAGCCAATCAATGCCAGGGAGGTTAAAGTCTCCAAGTAGCCAAACTATCCTTCCCTTGGGTTTCTTACTAAGGAATAACCAGAGTTGGGACAAGGGATCTGCATCTAGTTCTTGAGGTTTATAGTAGGCTCCGACAAAGATATCTTTAAGGCCAGTGATGGTGATTTTGGCCCAAGCTATATTGCAAGAGGTCTTGAGATCTGGTTGTTCGTGGCTAAGCAATGAATTAGAGATTAGATTATTAGATATCATTACTCCTCTATACCTTAACCACATCTCCTGTCATCCCTTTAGACTGCTAATTGTTCATTATGCGAGACGTCGGCATTTCAAACCTACGTTTAATTTCAGAATTTAAACGGTTCTCGATCATGCGCTACAGATATAAGCTTTCTGTTAAAACGCAACTGAAATAACATCATTGCCGATTTTCAGATGTTATTGAAATTATATTTCTGATCATTTAAAATAGCAGCCAGTTCGTTGTTATAAGGTTCGTACAGAGAGCGTAGAAAAGTCTTAGTTTCGTCTTGAATCTCGCCGGAAGTTTCCTTGGCTTTGGTGTTGTAAAAATGTGGCATGTTGGCTATGCGGTATAAATCTCTAGTGGGCAGTGGGTCTGTAAAAGATATGAATATAGTTATCAAAAATAAATTGAAATACCCCACGAAGATTAGGCATGTACTGCTTTTTAAGATAAACATAAATTATTCTCTAACTTGTCCTCTACCTCTGCTTCATGTGGGGAAGTTGGCAAAGGCTTGCGGAGAACATGTGTGCACAGGTACAGAATCCAGAGGTTAAGTTAACTGCTCGCTGTACTGTTGAAAAACGGCGCTTAACCCAAAGAAAAGAAAACAACTACATTGGTAAGTGAAAAACAAATTCACGCTGAATTTTCTCCCTTTCTCTAAGCAAGTTTTTAAGGACGCTTGTATCCCATTCTGTGTAATATTGTGCTTTACACTATTTTAAACCTTCTACTTTATGTAATCTAACACCTGTGGCAAACTTATGGTTATCCAGTACGTCACGGAAAGCAAACGCCCCGCCTTGTACTGACCTCATACACCAGACTTTATTTTCTTCTGTCAGTTTACCGCAGAGAAAACATTTCGAACTCGCAACCTAAAAGCTGGTTAGTATTCTGCTTTGCCTAGTAAGCTATCCTTGTGTGGTTTTAATACGTATTATCTCCCAGCTCGCTCACTCGGTTATATCCATCAAATGAGACATTTGCCAGTTATTTGTCACATAAAGTTAGTACAGAAACAACGGTTTTGACGGGTTTGAACATATCGTCTTAACGTAGCTTAACCCTTACCCTGCTAAATTCCGGTAATGAACTTGTTCATCTTTCAATTTGGATAGTACTAAATGTATCTCATCTAAAAGATACTGACTGAATGGCAAACAGTGCAGATCTTGATCAGACTGCACGGATGTGCAGGCTGATCATGATCTGCACTGGTCGCAAAGGCAGAATCGATCTAGTCTAGCATGATTAGGGTTAAAGTCGATGTCAATCAAACAGACTATATGTATTTTGAAAACCTACCCAGATGCAGAAACCTGAAAATTCGTAGCAATGTATCTGCAATATTTTGTGAATACTCCTCAGTCCTGAGAATAAATATCTGTTTCCTTGGAAACACATTTAACCATTCTTGTAAATGGACGGAGTAGAAACTACCGGATATTGGTACCTGCGTAGAAAGAATGACAAATATTAGATATATTTATTTGCACATATATATATATATATATATATATATATATATATATATATATATATATATATATATATATATATATATATATATATATATATATATATATATATATATTATCACAACATTTCAAACATATCACCTTAAATATCTCAATGAAAATATATCACAGAATTCCTTCATCTTATTTACAAGCACACAACTTACTGCTGTCTGTAGTAACCATTTTATGAAACATAGTTAGCTTACAGATACCTATGCCTACATAAAACCTAGCCCATTTTAGTTAGACTTGAAAAAATGTGTACTGAGGAAGATGTTTATATGCAGGATAGCCCATAAAAGTCTTATTTACAAAGGGATCCTGTAGTAATTAGTAATCGCTGGAAACAAAAACAACATTGTAAACCCCTTAAAGATAGTTCTTCTTTAAAATATGTTAGAGCTGAACTATTTGTCGGTTGCCATCAACATACAGACGATTCAATATACACTGTATCTGCTTAAAAGAGTTCACGCTCCGCGAAGTCGACGCTACCGGGCTTAACAGATGTTGTACTTTAAAATACTCTCATGTTCAGTCTCAATCAATCGAACCTAATCTACTTAAATTAATTTTTTGGCTGTCTCATATGCTTCAAAAAGAACTTCCTACAGATTTTCTTTTTATTTTATAGATAAATGAACTGGTCGGTAATTGCGTGCGCGCGCATATGTGTGCGCGTGCGTGTGTTTGTGTGTGTTTAAATCTTACAAGATATTAGGACGCGTCAAACATTTAAGGGCAACTTACAGCATCTCATTTAAATATTTACCCATAGATTTCTGATTATACCCTCATCGTACAAACAGGCTTTCATGCTCCGGTCTCTCGCGCATGACGTCAGCAGTTATTGTGACATCAGTACATCTTCATGGAATTCTGCCGCTGTCGTTCCAAAACCTCCGTGTAAATAGCTGCTGAATAATCTGAAGAAAAAGTCACTGATTTGTAAATAGAAGAAGCTGTTATATTTAAGTGAACGTTGCTTTTTACGTCTTTCACCCAATGACGTACTATAACTATACGTAAATGCCCGCGTTATATCCCGTCGAAACAATGTCCAGGAGCACCGGAGTCTTCGTCCAACATTTTAAGTTATTCTATTTGTAAGAATATCTAGATTTGTTACCAGTTACGCGACTTCTCCAGACAAGTGCAAATAACTGTAGTGGACGCTCCAATTCTGAAAACTTTCGTGGTCCTTTAGCGCGCCAGGTATAAATTACCGGTACAATTAACCTGTTAGTTTTAGTGGAAGGAGCGGTGCACGAGCTCACGACTCAGACAGTGCTACCAACGGACCACTGCGTGCGCTCTTCCATTATGATTTACATTATATTCTCAATCTCTGAAAGACTGAGATCAGGTACTGTCAGTCTTATCAGATTTACAAGATTATTTTTTGTATATTATGTTCTCAAAATCTAATGAACGTGAATACCATTTTCTTCTTTGCTACTCCAATGGAATATCTCAAACCGACATTTCTACATTTGCCAAACAACTGCCTTTACAATTAAGATTTTTAAAAAACCAAAAACATTCCTAACAATTAAGAAAAACCATGTGGTTAAACGATCAAATACCCTAATGCTACAGCTGTTAATGTGAATTATTCCTGTTTTCCCTTATGCAATTATAAATAATGTAATATTCAATTTTATGAAAGCGTTACTCGTGTAATATATGTTATGAATAAAAAGAAAAATGAATGTTTATAGCTGAAAAAAAAACACGAGATATTAACGCCATCTAAACGAAGGAGTTTAAATACTCCTACAACAAAATGTGTTTTTGGACCTCGAAAAATTGAGGTGAGATTAAAAATCTAACCACAGGTTTTGAAGTGTGATTCGGAAGGCAATAACGGGCTTTATTACTGAAGAAAATTATGGATACAAAAATCGAAAAACAGGGGGCTAGTTTTGTAAAAAAAATAGTGAATTAGAGTTATGGAACTGCGTTCTACGCTAAAAGCCAGTTCATCACAGTAAACATGTGTGTGAAGTTTCAATCCATTTCCATCCGTGGTTCTTACATACATGTATAAAAAATTAATCATATCTGGACTCCGACGCCAACGAATGAGTGAATGTAATAGCTAAAAGTGTAAATATTCTTAAATTTGAAATATTTTAATTGTTTGCTTACCTCTCTATTGGGTCCCTAAAAATCAAGATCAGTTTTACGTTGGGGTTCACGTGCTTGATAAGAGTGGGTGTGGTAACTTCCGGAGTGTCAGTGGTGGGGTCATTCTGTGGAATCTGTTTCCATGACGACTGGTCCCAGAAATCCATTGGATCCACATGTCCTAATTATAGTGTCATAGATATGTTAATATATGAACAATCTTGCAACATATCAGCTTTAAAAAGAAAATCTACCCCTGAGAAATGGGAAATCATATCAACCTAGTAGGGCATAGGGTATAGTTGGCCAGCACGATAGACTCTCTGGAATTAACATCGTATCCAACATGGCAGGACAAGTACTTTTTTTTCATTGTACCTTTCTGCCTTCAAAAAGTGTTTCGCAAATTTGTAAGTTCTAAACAACTGTGTGTATTTTTTTTTGTCTTTTCGAAAGTGGGCCGGAGAGTTAAAATGAGAAATTTTGTATGACGGCATTGTTTGATTTTGTTGAAATTTAAGAATATTTTCGAAAACATATTGCCCTAAGCATATGCTAAATTTGAAAAAAAAGGTACTGTCTGTAATTTTAAAGACAGTGAGAAAGTAAACAAATATCGGGTCAGCAGTTTAGTTCAGTATACAATATTTTTGACTGATATAACTAATGGCCGCGAGATATTATTGGTGGTTGATATTTTCTTGTCTAAAACGACAGTAATATGGTTGATTTTGCTAAAACATATGTCAGAGAACTTTGACATTATCTAATGACCATATCTAATGACCTCATATAAAGGCATGTGTAAAATGTCAATCCGATAGCTTTAGTGATAAAATAACACATGTATAATTATAACATACGCTATTGCAGCGTTGTAATGCACATACTGAAAAGTGTAAACATGTAATAACATAAGCATTTTTGTCACCCTAAGCTGAACAAGTCTTACTTGGTGCGTGGCATTCCGTGTTTGATATTTTTCTTTGTTTTTTACACTATCCATTTGTTTAACCAGAATAAAAATTAAAGCACACGAACTCACATACCGGTCACAACAGGGTGGTACAATAATCCGTTGGGAATTCTCTTTGTGTAGCGTTCAATGGCACCAGCGTCAAATTGGTCTATAAAGTTGTCAAGTGTCTTACGGTCAGAAATTGTCTTGTAGAAGTGTCCTGAAAATTACAAGGTTATTTATCTTTCTTTGTAATCGCGTGGATTTGTTGTTTTTGGCGGTGGTGGCGGAGTTGGTTTTTTTTTATTCTTTGTATCTTGACTCATGCTTTAAGAATGATCTTTTAAAAGTTCAGTACTTTTACCTATGTGAAGTTACGAGTCTGTATTTCTACATTTGATCGGTCCAACTGGTTAACTTCAAACAGTGCAGTTCAGTCCAACTGGTTAACTGACACCTAATTGTCGTTGACGTGAAAAAGGTGAATCCATTGTTATGTATATGTCATTCCCCTTAAATAGGTTTTACTTTATTGGTGAGTCATTGTTTATTGACTTAGTTTTGAGACATCATGTAAAACAAGTTTTTATATTCTATTGTGTTACAGAATATTCTACACAATACTGATAAAGAGTGTAATAGTTATTTTTTAAAGTCTGGATTGTTCTTTGTTTTTCCAGAATGTTCTTTTTTTTCTTAGTGTTACATGAAAGTTCTGGAACCTTCCATGATATATTAAATAGGGTGCTGTCTGACACCAGGCCAGAACTTAAGAGTTCTGGGTCTTATTGGAAACTTTCCTGTTTTTCTTAATAACAAAATATTACCAGTTTGGATATTTGACATTTGAAGGATTTGCATTAAAATTGTGGATTTAAAAAGATTATACAAATGTATTTGAAGAGAGGATTTATACATTCTTTGGATATACTAAATCCAATTTTGAACTGTCATTGAGTGAAATATTGTGGAATTTTTACGGATTGGATTTGAATTTGACCTGGACAGGATTTGGACTATTTTTACGTATTAGATTGGATTTTACGGCTATTTGACATTTTTAAAGGTATTTGAATTGTTACTTTCATGAATAAAATTTTGTTATTGTTAATAGATGCTGGTTTGTTTTTCTGTTACTTTTAGTTACTGTAACAAGAAATTGTTACCCTTTGACGTAACATCATATAAACAATTACATTTCGATCAATCATAAAATTTTCACTTGATCATTTTACGATGTACTTAGTGATAACAAATGGTAACAATCTTTCAAATTTCTTTAAAAAGATTTAATTCACAATCTAGTATCATCTTTTATATAATTACTATTATTTTTCCATCTTCATATATCGAGGACGTAAAGCAAAAGCAAGGCAGATAAAGCTATTTGCTTTGTTCTCTTGATATACGAACCGCCGGTCCACGACAGGTCTATTTTCAACAAATGTTTGCTGGCTTGAAAAACACCTACGAAAATACATATTCAAAATCATCACTGAATGGCTTGTCAATCAATACCGTCGCACATCGGACAAATAGTTTTGAATATTAACCAGCACACCATTCAATGAATGTTTTATGCACGACATTGATCTTTTTTACTTTGGCGGATGTATTTATTTTTAGAATTACTTTTCTAAATTTTTAGTTTTATCATAGCATAAACTGCGTTAAACTATAGACCAGCCAAAAGATCAAACTCTTGACCAGCGATTTACATAAGGAGCCCTGTTATAAAATGTATGCTAAAAATCGCATAGAATCGCATTACTATGGCCGTATCGCCGCCAGGTCCAGTACTGGGTCTCTTTACCAAAAATGCCATTGTTTTCCAGTATCTGAGGATGATGAGAAAGTCGTTCGAATAAATCAGTGGTTCCCGTTTTACACACGCCAATGATATGGAAATTTGGCAGACATTTCAAAGAACCTCGCTGGTACCAGCAAGGATTCCGGAAATCCGGTAAGAACTGTGGTCGATTCTGGAAAACATTGTCGTGTTACATTTAACATTTTAAATAATTGGAATGCAGGTGAATGTCTTTTATAAGCGGGAATTAAAATATTTCATTTCGTTTTCGACTCGTAAATGTGTTTCGTCACTGGTCAATGAAAATATAGTTTTCTGCATGTAAACGTTTTTTGGTAATTTGGTGCGCTAAGCGTATAGTAGATCTTATACATTCATGCAAGAATAGCGTGTGGTTGTACAAAATTCTGTTCCTTGATCAGACATCGTCAAACAATTAAAATGCGGACGAAACCAGAAATACGTATCAAAGTTACAAAGCGATAATTCACCGTAATGACGATCGGCATTTTCCGTACGATCGCATGTCATCGTATGCTATTTCGGTATTCTTTGTCAAACGTCGGCAATAACAGAAATTGCTTTTCCATAACAACCGAAGAATGCCGAAATCGCATACGGAAAAAAACGTAAACGGACGAAAAATGCCGATTGTTTGTCGGGGTCAACTAATGTTTTTCTAATCTACTAATATGGTATACTCACCATGCACAGAATATCTTGCACTCCAGTTACACGCCTTATACAGCTTGAATCTACAGTAAACCCTTCTTCTCTAACTAAACCTTTACCGTAATTTGTATCAACATGAACCGCCTGTTTTTCAAAGGATTCAATAACTAAGTCATTGTTCACTTCATCTTTAAAGGCATTAGGAATATCGTTATGTATGTTACTTTTATTATGCATATTTTTGTAACGTAAAACATCGTTTGTTACGTTTATTTTCAGATTTCTCAACAATTTATTTAAACTATTTTTAAATTTGTCTTCGGTTATTGCATGTTGGAGTACATGATTATCCTTTGCAAGAACACTGATATTTAAGTTTAATGATGTTAAATATGATAGGGAACTATTGTGAAAATTTGCCGCCGATACGATGACCACGTGTCGACCCGAATTCTACCAAATTTGGCAGCAATATGAGAATAACCCCATAAGCTCCCAACTGCGTAAGAAATAGTTTCCGTTTCTTTAAATTCATATCTGTAATGAAAAATAAAACAAATAAACAACGTGATTAAAACAATTTCTATCCGCAGTCACGCTGAATGAAAAGGTTAAGGCTATGTGCTCAGTTCGGTACATAGTATGCAAATTCAAAACCCTAGGAGTAAGTTTTATACTGAACATGTATTTCCTTTCGTCTAGTTCAGTTTATTTAAAGACACAACACGACCTAGTGACCTACTTTTTTCACCTACAAAATCTTTATGAAAATCATTCTTATAATACAGGTTATATACAGCTATATTACAAGTTTTCAGGTGGACATTTAGGCCCTTCCTGAATAAATTTGTTTTCAAAACTTTATCTGCAAACTCATTCAGTCAATCTCTTTTCAGCATAGTTTTAAGAATATAGATGAATAACTGTCTTACACTGCAGAAACAAAATGTGATTGAAATTTAAATAAATTCGGGCCCTTTCAGGTTCTCACTCTCGAGCATCAGTCAGAACAGAGACGGTTGCTCTCCAGTGTAGTCATCACCTTTCATCAATGTCATATTCCTCCTCTGGACGATCACGCATCACAGGGCTGGGTATATGATCATAAAGATGTTACAATATTCCAGAGTCATGATCCAGGGTTGTTTAAACGCGAGTCATGGTCAATTGTTGTTTAAACTCGAGTCATGGTCCACGGAACGCGAGTCATAGTCCAAGGTTGTTTAAACTCGAGTCATGGTCCAAGGTTGCTTAAACTCGAGTCATGGTTCAATGTTGTTTAAACTCGAGTCATGGTCCAAGGTTGTTTAAACTCGAGTCATGGTCCAAGATTGTTTAACCTCGAGCCATGGTTCAAGGTACCAGACTCTGATCTGCCTTTTCTAAATTGGCCAATGGAAAAACTGCATTTTGATTAATAAAAATTTGAAAATGTACACAGTCAAAGCCACCATGATT